>NW_016690478.1:136353-145828 GCF_001604755.1 Lepidothrix coronata
TAAGTAGAAACGGGATGCTTTTAAATGTCCATTTTTCTGAACGATATTGGAAAAATCTATGATTTATTTCAGCATGAGAAGAAACATTCTAAATCTGTTATGAATTTTATTTCAATTACCTGGCCGGTGCTCTTGGTCTGCACAAACCTTTAAACATCCAAACCTGGAATTCTTTGCAGAAACATCCCCACTGACATCACAAAATGACTCCTGTGAGGATCCCCGGGAGGCAGCACCGGCTGTGCTGGTGCAGACAGTGCTTCTGCCAACATGGGGGTGAAGGTCTTGTGCCAGCCAGAAGGCCATGAATGAGGTCAGGTGTTGGGGTGCTGTTACCCAGACCCTAGGGGAAGAGCAGCAGCAGAAATGAATTATTTGGGATGTCCTTTGCTTTGTTACAGCACTCAGTCCCCTCAGAGAAGGGTGACATTCAAAGCCATGAATAAAAATGATGGGGCAGTACCTGTGTGTAGGTTGTGCCACACCTTAAGTTTATGATATTTGTTTCTCCTTCCACTAGTTCTCAGCTTCTTTTTTTAAAAAAATGAAGAAAACCCCCCACAACCCTAAAACCCCAAACAAAGCCACAGTCCCATGCTGGCAAACAGTCCCACCTGCTTCCTGGCACAGTCTGAGTTGTTGACCTTTATCTCTGTCCCAGAACCCCCCCTTTGGTAACTGGTCTGTGCCTTGTTCCTGTGGGCTGCAGAATTAAGTAGAATTACACTGATGAAAAGGAATTGGGAATATGAAATGAAAGCCTTCCTGTTTCAAACTGCACAACGAGGTCCTCAGAAGAGCAAACAGTCCTGCCAATCTCAGGAGTCACCTAAGAACTAAGGTCATAATTTAAACCAGGGTGGCTAAACTACATCAGATCTAAACTTAAATGGCTTAAATTCAGTTTTGCTGCACGAATTCTCCCAGGATGAACTAGAAAGCTATGTACATAATTTTCTTATTTCCTCCCTCTTCTCAAGTTCATACACATGTAATTGGAGGCACATTTGTTAGATTTAAAACAATTTTTTGTTTCTGTTTGGCACCTCGGGAAATTCTTAGCTAAAATTTCAACAAAAGCTGGCAAAAATTTACCCAGTTTGTTATCTAAATTAAACTGTTAGACCGTACAGGCAGAACCACAACCAGCAAAGCCTCAATGCCTAAATAGCCACAGCCCTACTGAGCCCTTGAGCATCCACAGATGGTTCCTCTCCTGCCTGTGGTGCTCCAGTGGTGTCCTGCCTCTCAAAGTCCGTTCCATCCACGTTAAAATGTGATAGGGAAAGCGATTATTTCTACCACAGCCCTTTGGAATCTGCCCTGGCTCAGTCCTGGATGAAGCACGTGGGAGGCAGGACCGACACTGCAGAGCTGCAGAGCCAAGACACTTTGATTAAACCTTAATGAGCTCACTGGTCAATTTGGAGGTTGATTGTTTTCAGATTTGTAATGGGCCCACAAATCAGGTGGGAAGCAATGGAAATTGGGAACAGAAGTGTCATTTCCATTCACATCCCTCTCAGGAGAAGTGGCTGAGGCAGCAGGGGTACCTGAGGGAAGGCTTGGGAAATGAGGTTGGAGATGCAGAGAGCAGGGGGGAGTAGGGGAAAGAAAAACCCTTGCAGCTGGGTTTCTCTTTCCCATCTTTGTTTCTGTCTCTTCCCCTTCCTGGATGAGAATTCTTTAGGTTCTCTAATCTGCTGGGGTTTAAATTCATTACAGAAAAAAACTGTGTCTGGTCTTTCCTCGTCATTTCTGTTTCCTTCTTTCTTTCTCTTTAAACCATCCATTTTTCTTATTTTTTCCTTTCCTGTATAGAATTGGATTTCAAAAATCTGCACTTGCCAGAGGCAATAGAGCTGTGCAGAGATAATACATCAATACATCTTGTTGTGTGTCCTCTGCCTTCCACAGAGGTTTTTGTCACTGGGGTCATTTCCACTGGGTGACTTTCCAGGATTAGTTATTTTTCATCTATGATTGTTGTGATTGCAGAAGGTTTTGCTGTAGATCCATCTTGTCCTACAGCTAAAGATGGAAGAAACTCTTCCCTCTGAGGCTCTGGCACAGGCTGCCCAGAGAAGCTATGGCTGCCCCATCCCTGGAAGTGTCCAAGGCCAGGTTGGACGGGGCTTGGAGCAACCTGGGCTAGTGGAAGGTGTCCCTGTCATGTGTAGGGGGTTTGCAACTAAATGATCTTTAAGGTCCTTTCCAAAGTAAACCATTTTATGTGTTTCCAGGTGCTATATCCCAGTAAATAAGAATGAACTCTACTGCAGAGTTACTGCTGATCACTTAATTTTCATGTTTTTCCCCCATACACTGCAAGAATCAAAATGGGAGTGTTCTTGGTGCAGCCTTTCTCAAGCCATGGCAATTGCATTAAAAAAAGAGCAACTGGGAGGGATATTACATCATAAAGTATCTAATAAATGTGGAGGTAAGGTTGCTACATCCTTTGTTGATAAATCCAAGGTGTACAATATGCAGACTTAGTTCTTTGCTAAGCTATAAACCTCACTGTTTTCATTCTTTTGTAACACAAGATTTAAAGGTCACAGTGTGAGCAAACGTCTGCTATGAAGAATGAGTGGGTAGTTAACAACAAACCACTTCCATGTTTTGTTTGGGGGAACTTCAGGTGGTGCACAAGTCTTGCCTTTTTGATTTAGGTGCATGTTATTTTTGTAACACGCTCCTGTTCTCAATTCTCTGCATCAGGAACAGAAAATTCACTCTTTTCTCTGCAATACAGAGAACAAATTTACGTGAGTTCTTTTATGTCACCCATCTGAACAACCTGACCAGACCCGAGTGTGTTCAGTGCAGCATCTCCTCTGAAAAACTATCTGATCTACAGGATGTCCTGTGGAAATTCCAGACCACACATCAGCAAAACCAGTCACCCAGGAGACACTGGGCACTGGGAGGTGAGGCTCTGTCCTTATCTGAAGAAATGGAAAAGGACAGAAGGGTCATCAGGAACCTGTAAATCCATAAAACAGGCTGCCCTGCCCTGGGCCAGGGCTTCAGCCAGCCCAGGCTCCATCACCATGGGGTCAGAGGAGCTTCATCCTGACACCTGGAGAGGGCTCAGTTCCCAGAGCAGAATTCCTTCATCATCTTCTCAGTGTCTCTCCTCTTTCTGATAAATATGAATATTCTTGGTAGACTTGTGACTCTCTGGCCTTTGTCTGGGCTGAAGCTCTTAACCACAGTTTTATTTCATGTCTATGAATTCAAATCTCTATCATCAAGGTAAGGAAACACTGTTGGTTTGAAACCTGCTGCCTTCACTTGGTTGTATCTTCCCTTGATCTTCAATTAAATTGAACAGAATCGTAGAATCACTAAGGTTGGAAAAGATCTCCAAGATCCTCAAGTCCAACCATTAACCCAGCTCTGTGTTCACCAAGTGCCACATCCATGTTTTTTGGACACCTCCACGGCTTCCCTTGGCAGTGCCTGACCAGCTCCAACGGGACAGTTCCAGTGCCTGACCACCCCTTCAGGGAAGAAATTTTCCTTAATATGCAGCCTGAACCCCCCCCAGCTCCCCCCTCCTGTCAGGGGGTTGCAGAGCCAGAAGGTCCCCCCTGAGCCTCCTTTTCTCCAGGCTGAGCCCCCCCAGCTCCCTCAGCTGCTCCTGCTGCTCCAGCCCCTTCTCCAGCTCCATTCCCTTCCCTGGACATGTTCCAGATACCTTGATTTTACCCAATAATAGGCAAAATCCCATGTGTCTGTCGTATTTCCACCTGTTCTCTAATTTCTTCCTGGCATTAATTATTTACTTTACCTTATCTTCACCTTTGCAGGTTTTGTAACAAACATGTGAAGGACATTTCCACGCTAAGGAATTCTGGAAACTTCACTGTTTTCATTTGTTGGGCTATGCATTCATATTTCTTTGAACACAAGGGAAGTATTTTTAGTCTGACATATTGTTTTTGCAGATGGTTCTATTTCCAGGAAGTCTCAATAAACAAGGCTTTGTTTAGGATTACACTGAAGCAAGGAGTGTGGTTGGAACTGAAGAGAATAGAATGCAATTAAAGGAGGAATGAAAACTGAAGCTGTTTAGCTTTGTTTCAATCAAGTTTCATGTTTGGAACCATTTTGTCAAATCAGAACTTTTTTAATTATTACAGAAACCTCACACAGACTTTTTGATTCCCTTATAAAGCCTGTCTGGTAGAAGCAGAGATGGCACTGTCTGGAGAACCATCTTGCAACTACATTTTATCTATTTTCAAAACCCAAAGCATGATCTGAGCATACGTCTGATCATAAGGGAAAAATTGTCCAGACATTCAATAGTTTTCTGTGATTTTTACAGAGAAGGTACCCAAACTTTATAGCCCCTAATGGCACATGAAACTGTGGGATGGGCAGATGTTTTTTGTTGTAGTATTTGTGATCAATGATACAATTCTATTTGCAGTCCTAAATATTGGGAGGGAATGTGTGGATTCCCATTTGTTTCTTTCCTCTTTGAGAGATGATTAGGAACCTCAGGAGTTTCCTGAGTGTACCAACCTCAGGATGATGATCTCGTTTCCAGCCCAGTGTGTCAGACAGTGGTTTCTTTGCCCTTTGCTTTGGAGAGCCATTGACAAGCATTTGAACAACAGCAGAGAGTAAATAGTGGGATGAAACCTCACAAGAAATAATGACATAATCCCAAGAATGGAGTTTTGCATGAGTGCTTGCAGGTGGGATAAACTATATCAAACAGCTCCAGGCAGAAGGGCTGTGCCTTACCTGCTCCTTGTGCTCTCCAAAACATGCCATCCCTCTTTCCAGCTTCCCCTCACTATATTTAGAGTTTCCATAAGAATGTGGTTTTCCATCTCCAAGATCTCCTTTTCAAGGTTGCATTTTTGGCAAAGAAAACCAATGCTGTTTGTCCAGGACAGATGTGTCTTCTTGTCCCATCTCCTGCCCTACACAAGGAGGTGTTGCCCTCATTCCTGAGCTTTAAAGCAATGCTGGGCCTTTCACTGCAACCTGGGATCCTCCTCAGTGTTGCAGATTATCATAAACATCATTTATATTGGTTTAAGTTATACAAAAGCTAAGGGAGGAGCAGAAAAAGAAAAAAACCATGAACTAAAAAGATAAAAATGAAGGAACATAAGTAAAAAAAAATCAGGCATATGAAAAATGGCTGAGGAAGATGTGACCTGACTGCATTTAGAAAAACTTCTTGTTGAGTAAAGGAGTGATATTTCTCCTAAATTAAGTCGCCTTTTGGGATTGCTGAGTCTGCACAGCACAGACCAGCATTGCCATATCCAGGCACTTTCTCCCAGCATTCCCAAGAGATCCCCACAGCTGGCCTGAAAAGGAAGGGACTTTCAAAGCCTTCTGTCCATTTTATGCACGTTTTGTGTGTTGATCTTGAAGAAAAGCCCCTCAGATTTCCCTGGAGGTGCAGGGTGTGGGCTCAGGGGCTGCTCAGCCTGGGCAGCACAGCCCTGCCCCGGCTGTTTGTCTGAAATGCAGCAGCCTCCTATTAAAACACCTTTATGGCTCAAGGAAGGAACAAACTGGAGGAGAGATTTGGAAAAGCGCATTTTTGTTTCTCTGATCACTGTGTGGCTCCCTCAGAGCGTGCTGCTCCCAAAATCCTTGTCCAGGCCCATTTGGCTGTGCTGATCCATTACATAAGCACATGACTCAGGTGTTTGATTTGCAGGAGGCTGCCAGGCACCTCCTCAAGGCTGCTGGGAATCCAATCCTAACCCACTTGGATGGCCTCCCAGAGAGAGTCAACAGCAATGTGTACTTCAGGAACCTCAAACCAATGCCTAATCCCAGACCTTTGCAAAACTCAGCTGCTCTTTAATGAAGAAACAACTTTGGCAAGGTGAGCAGAAATAACTTTGGCAAGGTGAGCAAAAATAACTTTGGCAAGGTGAGCAAACTGCCACGGGGATGTCCAGCTGAGTGGCTTACCAGATGCAGCTGTATGAAAGTAGCTCCTGGGGCAGGAGTCGTAGCTTGTTGCTGCTGATATTGTTGAACTGCTTTCAGTGTAATCTTGTCATCTCCCTTTCAGGACTGGTTCTCCCTGAAGCATTATTTTAAGCATCAGGCTCTGGCTGGCAGGATATCTCACACTGTGACATGGAGGTGCAGGGACTGCCATGCTCACCTTCTTTACCCATCACAGCTCCTGCCTTTCTTTGTCCCTCATGAAAGAGTCCTCAGCCAAAGTGTGTCACTCTGCACTTACCATTGCCAGACTCTGAAACACAGGATTTCTGCAGTTTAGTGGGTGTGCTCTAGTGAACAGGAGCTCAGCAGATGCAGCAACTTGCTGCCATCCCCAAAATGACTGGCGTGGAGTTTCCCGATTTCAGTGGATGTCTTTGTTATTCACAAAAGCACCTTCTGAAACTTCTCTCTGTTGCAGTGCAGAAGTGATAAAGGTGCCAGAAAGATAAGGTGTTGAGGCAGAAGTAGGTAATGCTCCATTCCAGATCACAGAACGGGTCAGGTTGGAAGGTCTGGATCCCTTTCCCCACCCACAACGTGGGGGAGCCCAGTTCTAGTTCCATCTCCATCTGAGGAACCATTCCGACGTCTTGAGGGGCAGGGAAAGGGAACTCCAACGACAGGGTTTTTCAGGCCCCGAGCCTGGAGGGGAGAGGTGCCCTGCCCTCCCCCCAGCACCCACGTGGCCCCATGGCTGGTACAGAGACAGCACACCCAGCGTGGAGAGGAGGCAAGAGAGAGTTTATTGTTGGGGGTGTTACATTTATAGGGTTTAGGGGGATTCACAGAGTAACCAATTAGAAGTCTCAAGGGGCTTACAGGAACACCCAATCACAGGATGGGGTTAACAAGGTCCAATGGGAAACACCTCAGGACACCTTTCCCAGGACATTCCTGCATGGGAGATAACCCGTCCTGGGGGGTGCTGGGAAGAAGAAACACGTGTTTGAAAAGAGACCACAAAAGGCCATTTTAAGACATGTTTAAACAAGTTTCTCATCAGATTTAGTGCTACAGGAAGGGACCCCAGAGGGGCATCTGGTCCCATCCCCCTGGTCAAGCACATCCCAGAGCACGTGGCACAGTCCAGTGAGGGAGACTCCACAGCCTCTCTGGGCAATCTGCCCCAGTGCACCATCACCTGCACAGCACAGACATTTTTCCTCATGGTCAGGTGGAATTCCCGGGCATCAGTTTTTGCCCATGGCCTCTTGTCCCATTGCTGCGCACCATGAGGTCCATCCTCTGCCCCCTCCCTGCAGCCCCTGACACACCCTGGGGAGGGCCCCTCTCAGTGTCTGCTCTGGAGGCTGAACAGCCCCAGCTCCTTCAGCCTTCCCTGCTCCCAGAGATGCTCCATCCCTTCGGCATCTCCACAGCCTGTGCTGGACCCGCTCCAGGAGCTCCGTGTGTGTCCTGTGCTGAGGAGCCAGAGCTGGACACAGCCCCCCAGATGTGCCTCCCAGGGCTGAGGAGAGGGGCAGGATCCCCTCCCTGTCCTTCTGGCAGTGTCCTTCCTAATGCACCCCCAGATCCCTTTGGCTCCTTGGCACCGAGGGTACAATTTTGAGCACTGCTGGCTCCAGACGAGCAGCCAAGGCCTACATGGAGGGTTATTGCTCCTTGTGGTTCGCTGCTGTGATGGTTGTTACAGACCAAAAGAACCTGCTATTGCAGGTACCCTGTTTGAACTGATCCTTTTACAACCAAACCTACACCAGGGAGTCTTGTGCTGATATGATCCAGCTGCTGGCAGAAACAGTGCTCTGGAAATAAGCCAATGTCTGCCTTTCAGTCAGTGCTGTCAGAACATGGGAAGTGTTCTGGCTAAGAAGGAAGTATTTCCAGTTTTCCTTGAACAGTTACATTTTCCTTGTTTTTTGTAAGGACTCCTCATTAAAAGCACATAATAGATGTACCAAAGCTACAGCAAGAACTTGTGTTGTGAGGCCAAAGATGACGACAAAAGGAGTGAAAAATGTTCCTCTGAAAAACACTTGATTTCATTACCAGCTGATGAATATCACTTGCTGGGAATTCTCAGCTCTCCTGGAAAACGACACTGAGCTGCAATTTTTCATAGTGAGGTTTAAAAATGGATATTGGTGGCGAGTGTATGGAAAGGAGCTACATTTTTCAGAAAACTTGCTATTGGCTTAAATTGTAGAAAGTGTTTGCTTCCTGCCTGCAAGTTAAAGTTCACCGGGGAAGGATATGATCAGGGTGTTATTTCTACTTTCAGGTTCAAGTTTCTCACAACAAATGGCTTCAATCATCACTGTAAAAGAGGATTCTTGTTTTGTGATATTGAGAGACTTCGTTCTAGATTTTCCAGGGAGAATCTTTCTGCTGTTGCCTGTTCAGAAAGAATATAACTGTTGGTGTGGATTTTCTTAATTTCACTGTTTAGTACAAAATCACAGCAATCACCTGAACTCTTTTAATACCACTTTAAGCAGAACAGGCAGATAAAATGCCCCACTCTGGGATTTCTGCCTGTGGATCAGACCTGAATGAAACACAGGGATGAAAGCACAGGATGCAACCCTAAAGACAAAATGGTTGGAATGACTTTACAGATTTGTTCCTACATCTTTTAGGGTAGGAATTTTCTTCCTATGTGCTTACAGAGCCATGAACATGAGGGGATCTATCTAATGAACCACCTTCTGGGTCACTCCACATGGATGCCACGTCAGCCACTTCCAAGTGGCCTGGTGGGCATCTGGTGTCCAGCAGGGTCAACCCTGTTCATCTCCATGTGGAGGAAAAGCTCCAGATTGTGCTTAAAAGAGAAAGATGTGCAAGGGAAAGGCAGGAGTCAGGGACAAAAGAAATACAGTTCTCAAAATCACCAGTGAGCCGATGAGCTAAACATGACTTTAAGTGGGCTCTGCTTATCTTTGCCCTTGTTTACTAATCCTTGCTGTTCACTGTGGTTTGATTTAGTTGCTGCTGTGGCAATAATAAAGTCATAAATTTGTATTCATGAAACGGAAGACATGTCTTTTTCTCCCAGAAAAAGGGAGTGGTAACGATAGAGAGGTGAACTGGATTTTCTCCCCTCATGACAACAAAGTTAAGTAACTCTGGCACAGCAGACAAGGGACTTGAGACAATTATTGCTGAAACCTTTCAAAAAACAAGGGATTCCCAGCTCAGCCTGCACAGAAGGCACAGCAGGAGCTTCTGCCCCCCTCAGAACCTCTTTCTGAGTGGGTCCTTGCTGGGTTGCCTGTTACCTTCTGCCCAGTGTTGGTGTTCCTGAGTTCCAGCACAAACCCACGTTCACCTCGTCCGTGTGAACTGTGGCACCAAGCACAGAAAATCACCAAGTTGTCTCCTGTACAAGTTTTGAGCTGGCTTCCCGCCAAGTCCCCGAAACTCGACAACAAGGATCTGCTTCCCAGAGAGGGAAGAAAAAAAAAACTACTTAAGCAGTCAAAGCTATAGCAAAAAATATATATATTTT
>NW_016690478.1:145838-148631 GCF_001604755.1 Lepidothrix coronata
ATATATACAATGAGACAGGGACCCACCGTTCTCGAACCTCGACGAAAGGAAGAGAGCGAGGTCCCTCCTGCTGGCTTTATTTATACCTCCAGTTACGTAAAGGAATAGCATGGAATACTTCCGTGATCACCTTCCTAGTTCCTTCCTGGTTACAAGCTGGTCTCCAGGAAGGCCTAGAGTGAAACCATCACATCTCCTCAAGGGGGGAAATTCAAGCAGCAGGGAATCCAACATCAGGACCCCTGGGCTCTCCAGGCTGTGCTTTAGGAGCAGTGTGTAACCCAGAGCAGAACAACAGCCACAACGCCAGTGCTGGTGGTGGCAAAGCTGGGGAATGTGTGTTCCAAAGGCAATGGAACCCAAGTGAAATGGTCCAAGATGCTTTAGTGCACGGGGCTCCCAACTCTGGGCAGAGTTTTTCGGTGGAAAGAGGGTTGTGGAAAGGGATTTTATTTCTTCTCCACTGCTGCTGCAACCATGTGCTGCTCACAGGTCAGGGAGAAAAAGGCTAAAACAGCCATATGGACACCCCTCATGGAACTCCTGAAAGCCAGGCTGGCCCTGAAGGGGCTTCTCTGGAGAAGAATCATCCATCATAGAATGGCAGGGCAGAATGAACAGCCTCTCCGCTGGGCCAAAATGTGTCCCTTCACCAGGGGTGATTCAAACCAGCATCCTGGACCAATTCATTTGAGTGTTTCAAGCAAACACCCTCTTCCTGCAGGGCTCTGGTCCAGCCTTGGCCATGGCTGTTGCACCCTAAATTGGGAACTCAGCAAAAATGGAAGGTGCTCTCAAGGGGCACAGAGGCCTTTGAGCAGGGCAAACCTCCCAGGCTCTGAGAGCAGCTTTTAGTAACTAAACTAAACTTGATCACTTTTAAGATGGAGATGGGGACGGATAAATCTTCCCAGTACTCGTATTCTTATGCTAAAAGCTGACTGAAAGTTAAAGTCTACTGTGTGCAGTGGAAAATGCAGCCAAATCAGAGCGTGATGTGGAGAGAAACAAAGCATTTGGATGTGAGTCAAAGATCCATAAATCTCCAGGCATGTTTCAGCTGCTTTCCCTATGTCTTTGGACGACTAGAAGTCAAGGTATTTGGAGAAAAGATGTGGTTGTCACTTCTGAAACTTGGGCTCTTAATTTCTGTTTTCTTTCTCACTTGGCTCAATGTAAACAAAAGCATCCTATACCAAGGCAGATATTTACCTGTTAAGAATTTCATGGGGTTTTTACCATGAAAGAAACACTTGTGGGAAACCTCAAACAATTCTTTGGGAGTGCAGGCTTTTCCAGACAGCTGCACTGGGAAGGCTGTGATGCTCCTGGCAGACCAGGAGAAGGGTCCTTGGTTCCCCTTTCCACCACAATGCTTTTGTTCAAACCCAGAGCTGGGAAGCAATTTGTATTTAGTTTTGTGTTTGCAGTTCAAAGACAAACCCCACCAGATGGGTGGGCAGAAACCCTGGGCTATCTGAGCCTCTGCCCTTCCCTTTGCAGAGCACCCCACAGCACCAACAGGGCTGTCCCCTCCTCTGGTCCAGTTCCCACAAGGATATGACTGATTGATTGCTCTTTTTTTTCCTTTTTTTTTTTTTCAGAATGATCTCATTTGTGTCTTTCTCAATGTTTTTTTTTTTTCCTTTGTGACCAGTAATCTGTTTTGTTTGGCTTGTTGTTGTAAAATAGAATATTTTCTCATCAGCTGTCCATCATCTGCAGAGACTGAGGAGAGAAGAACCAGCCACTTGCCATGACCTTTGCTGGAAGGGGAGATCAGCTCCTGCTAGTCCAGGACCTGCTTACATCACAGATGAGGGACAAGGAGCATGGATACTTGCTCTATAGGGATTCAGGTTTCCCTCAAACATGGAACTGGGAATGGTTTTGTGGTTTTGCTTCCGTAAAACCCGCAGTCACGGAGCTGAGTGCACAGAACCTGCTGCTGTGAGAGCGTGTATAGGTGAGAGAGGGAGGGAAACACAAGGCTGCCTTTGGCATTCCCACTCCCAGGAAGCTGCAGCTGGATCACACCTGCAGTTACTGTGACCAGGATGTCATGATCCCAGCTGCAGGGGCTGCCCACCATGAGCAGGGTGGAGATCCACCACCTCCCAGGGCAAGCCAGATGCAGATGTGCTTATAAACCCTCACCACTCCCTGAGGCAAAGCTCAACAGCTTCACTGGGTGTTGGGTGCTAAGTTTGGTTCTGCCAGAGGTGCTCTCAGCAAAGCAAATACAGCCACGACTGTCCCTGTGGAGAGTGTCCCAGGAGATCTCGGGGGCTGGGATGAGATGAGCTTTAAGGTCCCTTCCACCCCAAACCACTCCGTGATTCCATGATCCTTCTTTGCTTTCATGCACAAGTACAGGCTGGAGTATAACCCCCCCAGATGTTTGGCTCCTGCAGGCTTTGTCTCTGTGGTGGCAACAGGCAGTGGAATCACTGTCCATTCCCAAAGATCAGCTCAAGGTTCAGCAACTCTGCTGTGTCTGTATCAAATCAAATGTTATTCCTCTTATGCCAGATTTTAATGACAGCCATGCCCTGCTGCAAACAGTCCTTGTGCCTTTGCTTTCATACTGCTCCTAAGAAACAGAAGCAGCATTCTGGGCCCAACACATCTTTTTAAATTTCTTAGTATCTTGAAGACAGGTTGGCCTGAAATAAGGGCTTGGACAGCAATTTCACGAAGCTAACGAGCTAAAAATATTATTGTTTGTAGTGAAAGCTGAGTCTGATATTCACCTGAGACACATTTATCCTGTTTCACTGTGTAACTGAATCT
>NW_016690478.1:148705-161398 GCF_001604755.1 Lepidothrix coronata
ACAAAGCTATTCTTCATATTTTCAGCACCTTCTTCTGTCTCTCAGAATTCTTGGATAACTCAAAAAATTACGATTTGCGTTTTGTTTAAACGACTGCCCATTTGTCAGAGTTTGTTCTCAAGGAAGGCTGAGCACACTGGTGAACCTGCTGTGGGGGCTGCACAGCCCCACCTGTGCTTAGGAACAGACTCTTCAACACATGAGGAAAGGTGATAAGGAAAAAGCAGAGAAGCAAAGGCCTGAGTGACCACCGATATTCAAGTGAGAAATAACGGGAGCTGGGCACTTAAGATCTTTACAGAGCCTGGGGCAAAATGAAATTTCAGTAGAACTGAGATCCTTCAATCCTGGCTTGAGCCCTGCCCAAGTTTTTCAGCAGTGAACTTCCCCAGTCACCCCTGTTGCTGCAGTCCAACCTCAGAGGGTCTCAGCACCCGCTGAGTCAGAGGGAATGAGAGAGATGGCCAGTGGGAAAAGCATTTTCCTTGGAGATCTGCAAACAACCACCTCTGCTTGGATGGTTTCAGTGTTTTATGCAAGGCAGAGCAGCTTCAAAGGCAGCCAGAGAAGGCCCTGCTGTCCCTTTGCCCCGTTGCTGGGGCGTGTGCTGGAGAAATGGGGGATGAGGATCAACTCTGTGCTCTGGGGGGAGAAATGAAATGGAGACCATTTGCTTTCCTACAGCCCAAGAGCTCTGGCTGTGTGGGGGACAGAGCTGCTGCCTCGTGGTCACACCATGCTGGGTGGTTCCAAGGCTCCTGCTCTGCTTGTGTGCTTTGTTGGGAGACTGGACACATAACAGGGGGCTGAGGGTCCCACCAGAGCCAGCCTGAGGTCATTTGCTTCATAAAAACATCACTGAATTCCAGAATGGTTTGGGTTGGAAGGGACCTTAAAAGGCCATCTAGTCCCAGCCCTGCCATGGGCAGGGACATCTTCCACCACACACAGGGCTCCAAGCCCTGTTCAGCCTGGCCTGGAACACTTCCAGGGGTTTGTGTTGTACAGACAGTTGGGCAGGTTGGGATACAAAGCCCAGAAAGAAATGTGCTGCCTCCTTTTCCATGAGGCATCTGAAGGCTTTTCAAGATGTTCTCAATGCCATCAACACCTCAGAGCCCCGCTGTTTCCTTCTGGCTCCATGTTTCTAAAGGCCAAAGAGCCTTTGAGAGTTAGGATTTAGGCCCAGGAACTGCTGCAGCACTTGTGCGGCCCCAGCAAAAAGCTCTGATAAATCCTTTCCTTGCTTTCCATGGGCACCAACAGCTTCATAATGGCAGCATTCCTTGCTCCCAGAGCCAGGTGAGGTGTTCTGTGAAGCAAAAGGTGTGTTTCCCCATGTGTTTGGGATGGTGCAGGCACACAGGGAGTCTGAAAAGTCTCTATTGATCATCCATGACAGTGACTGCCAAAGCACTGGAACCTAAAAAACGTGTGACTGATGAGAGAAACCATTTCCATGTTACCCAAACCAGCTCCTTTGTAATTTACTGAATGGTCTGATCTCACTCTGGGTTTTCTGCCATCATTAAGCCAAGATATTTGCTTTTAAATTTGCCAGATACACCAATCTTCATTGACTGAATGGTCTTCCCAAAGCTGTGAAGGAGGGGCACGTCCAGCTTGCTTGTGTGATATCAGCATTTGAAAATAAGATGAAAGAATCAAACATTATTTTGGGCTCTTTGATTCTTAAACAATTCGCAGAATCTTAAACAATTCACAGTATCTTAAATAAATCAACATACAAACTATAGATTAATATACATTATCTTATTATATATAAATACATAACCATAATATATAATTAATGTTACTATAATAAAATATAATAAATGAATATAGTAATAATATAATATATAAATCATATCTATATAAATTATATATAGATATATAATATCTGTAATATCACAGTGAATCTTAAACAATTCACTGCCAGACTGAGGAAAAGTTCAGCAACTTGGGCCTAAAGTCAAGTGCTTAGAAATTTAGGTGATAGAAAGATAAGAGGAGCGTCTGCATTCACAGATCTGTGCCTGTGTGACAGGTTAGAAGTGGATCTAATTGCTTTTACTTTCTTCAAGGACTTTGTTGGAATTCCGGAACCTTGACGCCATTTGGGTTTGTCAACACTAAAAACCTGCTGTTGATTCATATTTCCAATTATCCAACAGGAGTGTGTCAACTCCCAGTCAAGGGGCTGCAATTAGAAAATAACCCAAGCCATATGTCCATGTGTATCCACTTGCTTCCTGCATTTGCCTGATCACAACTGGTGACAGAAGGTGGCATTTCCATCAGATCTGGAAAAGGTTGTTTATGCTCTTGTATCATTCCTAGACTTACCTCTGACATTTTTATCCACATGCAACTTTCTAAAATATAGACATGGAACAGAGTGTTTCCTGGAAACTAAGGCAGGATTTACTCTTTGTTTAAATAGATGCAATTAAAATGTTGTATACACATGGTGGTGTTCTGGATCAAACCTATTGACAATGTTTCCAGAGTGAGATGTAATTAAAGAACTGCAACAGTGCCTTAAATTCTTTTGATCTCAATTAACCTTCAAGTGCAGGAAAGTCTTAAGTGGAAAAAGTGATGCCTCTGAAAACGTGAGTCTTGCAGGCGGTTTCTGCACCTCTGTAAGAGAAAAGGCTGATGGAGACAGGGAATGCTGGTTATGTGAAAGGCAGGGTCCTCTGTTCTTGTGTGTGCAGGAGGAGCTGAACACGAACCACGTTCTTGGCTTTCAGGACCAAACCTATTTTCACCTGCTCTTTCTCAGCCACGTGTAGAGCTGGTCCAGGGTGTGTGTTCATTTTCCTGGCTTTTTTAACACACAAACATTTCCTCTCTTTCTCATCTTCTTTTCCATCTGTATTGAAAATGATACTTTTCAAAAGTTCTGTCTGCATATAACTCTATTCCCAAACGGATTTTTCTGTGATTTTCGTCATGCAGTGCTATAGGAGGGACAGAGACAGCGACATTGTGTGTTTTAGGCCCCCAGGGAGCTCCCAGGCGGGCTCTGCACTGTGGCTGCCGCAGCAGGGAGGCACAAATGTGGCTGTAAAAGCTACATGGCAAGGGCTACAGTTCCTAACCCGAGCATTTCTCTCACCCCGGACAAAGTGTTCACCTTAAAGGACATTGTGGGGTTATCCAGGGAGGAAGTTCAGAACACTGAGCTGTGACAGGGGGGAGTTGGGCTCTCTACACCCACAGGTTTTGGTGATTTTCGAGTACCTGGTTTGTTCAGTAACTGTTGAAAATGTCTGCAAACACCATGTTCAAAACAGTGAAGAGTGGGAGACAGCCAGGAGAAGAACAAGGTCCTGCCTTACCCCCTTTAAAACGGTGTTTGAACTTTCCTTTGCATGGAATGCACGTGCGGCTCCAACCCCAAACCTCTGCATCAGCTGTCGCTGGCAGATCCCAACGGAGAGCTGCCTAATCTTCCAGTGTTCTGGAACAAAACCTGCTCTGAGCTCTACCACGAGCCGCTGTGCCCCCTCTTATCCCCTTTCCCGAAAGGGGTGCGGCAGAAGGGGATATCCCCACTCCACCAGCCCTGCGGTTCTGTGCCCGTGCTGCGGGGAATCCGCGAGGAATGTCGGTCACGGTGGGTTTCCCTGGCGGGACCCTCGCTCCAGATCCCGCGGGATGCCCTTTCCGGGATCCCCTTTCCCGAGATGTCCCTTCCCGGGATGTCCCTTCCAGGGATGTCCCTTCCCGGGATGTCCCTTCCCGGGATGTCCTTTCCCGGGATGTCCCTTCCCGGGATGTCCCTTCCCGGGATGTCCCTTCCCGGGATGTCCTTTCCCGGGATGTCCCTTCCCGGGATGTCCTTTCCCGGGATGTCCCTTCCCGGGATGTCCTTTCCCGGGATGTCCCTTCCCGGGATGTCCTTTCCCGGGATGTCCCTTCCCGGGATGTCCCTTCCCGGGATGTCCCTTCCCGGGATGTCCTTTCCCGGGTCCCCTTTCCCGGGATCGGGGCCGTCCCCTCAGAATTCCTGAGCGCCCTCTGGCGGCGCTGGCGGGGACTGCGCGCCTTCCCTTGGGATTCCCCCATGGAAGGGATGGATCGCCGGGATCGGGAGCGCTCCGAGGGAGGACACCCCGTCCCTCTGGCACTCCGGGCTGTGCCCGTCTCCCGCGGGCAGGGCCAGGGACCGCTGTGCTCGTGGCTCTTCCCAGGCAGCCTCCTCACTGCACAGTCCACAGGGATCACAGAATCCCAGAATGGTTTGGGTTTAAAGGGACCTTAAAGATCATTATCATTCCAAACCCCTGTCAGGACAGGGACACCTTCCACTAGCCCAGGTTGCTCCAAGCCCCGTCCAGACCAGACTTGGACACTTCCAGGGATGGGGCAGCCACAGCTTCTCTGGGCAACCTGTGCCAGGGCCTCCCACCCTCACAGCCGAGAATTCCTTACCAATATCCCACCTAACCCTGCCCTGTGGCATTGGGAAGCCATTCCCCTTGTCCTGTCCCTCCATCCCTTGTCCCCAGTCCCTCTCCATCTCTCCTGGAGCCCCTTTAGGCCCTGCCAGGGGCTCTCAGCTCTCCCTGGAGCCTTCTCTCCTCCAGGTGAATCCCCCCAGCTCTCCCAGCCTGGCTCCAGAGCAGAGGAGCTCCAGCCCTTGGAGCATCTCTGTGGCCTCCTCTGGACTTGCTCCAGCAGCTCCATGTCCTTCTTACTCTGGGCCCCCAGAGCTGGAGGCAGCTCTGCAGGTGGGATCTCACAGGAGTGGACTAGAGGGGGACAATCCCCTCCCCTGCCCCGCTGCCCACTCTGCTCTGGAGCCAGCCTGGGACACCTGTGGCTTTTGGGAATGTGGGTGCACATTGCCAGGTCATGTCCAGCTTTTGGTGCACCAGAATGGGGAGTTTCGTGGGGACAGACTGGCAGATGAGCAGCACTTGAAGCGGCTCTGGAGATGTGATTTGTGAGACAAGACATGCAGCTTGTGCTCCAGCACCTGCGCTCTGATTACTTCAGGCCAACCAACCTTTCCAATCCCATAATAAATCTTGATATAACCCATCCTTTTGTTAATCTCTGCATGGAGGTCGTTGTCTGTGACACAAACAGCTGAGCAGACAGAAAAGCTCCCAAGCAAGAAGGGTGATGGACATTCGGTGTTCAATGTGCAAGGGACATCCCAGCCCTCAGGGCACGAAGTAAAGAAAACAATCTGATTTACAGATTATTTGGGATCGGATACAGGAAAAGGTTCAGAGAATAACCCAGTCCAGGAAGAAAATGGTATGAAGTGGGAGGGATGATGACCTTGTTCTCTATTTCTCTTCCCTGCAGACAGCCCACAGCCATGAACCCCAGGATCACCAACATGGGGAGGTGGCAAACAACCCCTCAGGAGCTTAAAGAGATGCATCACTGCAGTCTTGAGCAGCAGGGTTAGACCCCACTTAGGAGCAGAATCGTTTCTGCAGTAAAACACTTTCAGTAAGCCCCTAGGAACTACAGACTTTAGGACCAAGTCCCCTCAGGACTATAGTTGGGAGAAACCTCAGAAGACATTTATGGCTGATGACCATAAATGCCTGCAAGGTGTGGCCTAACATGTCCTTGCTCCAAGGAGCAAATACACCCACAGCCATGGGAGTGTGGCTCTCAGGAAAAGAGACTTTATATACAACATTACAGTGGCAGGTTTGGGGATTTAATCTCTGGTTGTGAGAAGAGGGTGAGTTCTCCTGCAGACCTGAGAAAGCGTTTGGGCAGAAATTCTTTGTGTGCAGGAACCAAAGGGAAACAGGAACTAAGAGGTTTTGAGAGGGAAAAGCAAGGCAGGGACGGACTGGCAGGAGGACTGTAGCCTGCCTAATTCCTGGATTCCAGAGAGCAGGGAAGTCAGATAACTGACTGTAACTAGAGTTTTCTCCTGTAAGACCCCAGCCTTTGGCTTATGATTCTCCTAAGCTGTCAATTGTCATGAAATTCAGCTTTGGGCTATAACTGTCACCCTTTTTTATGCTGCTTTTGTCTCTCTTTTTCTCCAACAACCCCAAAGTGACTATCTAATTTAAACCCATTGCTTGAAAATGTGCCATGAGGCTCAAACCTCTCACTTTGTGTGCATTTTCATTTGACTGCAGCCCAATGTAATATTCCCTTAATTGTTTCAGGTTGTTTGAGAGTGATTCTACTCTTTAATCTGGTTGGAAACAATGCAGGATCCTTTTTAGAGTGCAAAGTCGATTTTTGTATGATTAATTATGGGACATTCCAGTTCCTAATAAACAACTTAATGGTGCTCTGGGAGTTATTTTCCATTTTTCTCCCAAAACACTGGTGAACAATCTGCCTCCAAAGAAAGCGAGTGTAGGATCTATTTTATTATTATTTTTCAATAACAGAAATCCAGAAAAAATACAAAACCCAGCAGAGGAATGGGAAAGAAGATAATGAGAGTGAATGGAGCACACCAGCATAAAGCACTGTGGTGTTTTTGTGAGTATTCTGACAAAAAGGAGTCAGGTTGGATTTGGAGGATGGGTTTGGAGTGATAAGGATTTCACACCCTGGGTGGATAAAAGCAGGGTGAAAGGCAGGAAGAAGAAAACTTGTTCTGAGCCTGCATGATCCTGGGAGAAGCCTCAAAACCAGGCCTTTTGACCACGTGCTGCATCCCTTTGGGAAGAGCTTTCCCCACTGTAGGAACACGCTGATTAAAATGCAAATTTGGCTTTTCAAAAAGATGTGTTGTGGAAGCAAACCCATGGGGAGGGTTTGAAACCCTTTCAGCTGTTCCTCTTGTGCACAGCCAGAATTCTACCCCTCCTGCCCCTCCCAGCTGGGCTCTGGGCTGTGCAGATGTCTGTCCTCACCCCTGGGCTGTGCTGAGGTCCTGCAGGTCTGTCCAGCACCTCCTCACAGGGGTCCTGCTTGTCTGGGCTGCTCTGCCAGAAAGTCTCCTTTTTCCAAACTACCACTTTCTTCTCCAAACCTACTTTACCCATTCCCTGAGCTTCTCCAGCAGCACAGATCTGTTTGCTCCAGATTTCCATCGTGGGTCCTCATTGCTGTTTCACTCTTTTTTTGGTGGAAACAGGGCTACAATTCTCTTTTGCAGATATTTAAGCAGAGGGCAGTGGTTAAATCTGTGTGAGGAGTTTACACCCAGCTGTTGACACCATTAATTCTACAGCAATCTTTAGACTAAACATTTTAAAATTAAATTACTCACTGACAGCAGTATTCAGTGCTATGAATAGACTTAGTAAAAACTAACTGATACAAAACTTAAAGCAAAATCTACTTTAAAACTCAATGTTCATGTGCCTTCCACCAACACTCTTGAAGAGTGAACCTCACTCTGTGCAGAAGGAGATGTTTGACCATCATCCAGCAGTGGCCAGAATGGAATCCTTCCTTTTGCTCCCCAGAAAATCCTACAGACACAGCAGAGATGGAACAGCCACGCACCATTCTATAACCTCATTTTGGGTATTAGCTACTTAAGATAGATGTGATGTCTTCAGGTTTTGGCACTGGGTGATGCTTCAGCACCGCAGGGAGCTCTAGAAGAGGGCTCAGAATTCAGCAAGGTAAATTCACCAGGTATTTGTCTGGAGGGCTGGGAATACTCAGAGGGAAGACACACTCAAAGCCTCCACAGGAGTGTTTCCCATGATTGTGATTTTCCCTGGGCCACTCCCCCAAATTCAAGGTTGTATTTGAAGTTTATTTATCCCGGGCTGTGATTGCTCATCCCTGGAACTTGGGTGACTGCACAGTCCTTCCAGTGCACTCAAGTTCTGAGCTTTAAGGATTAGAGTTTTAGTTACTGAAGTTAAAATTCTACTTGACATGATGCCTCATATGTCTCTGCCTTAATATGTCACAACTGTTGCTCACCAACAAATTGAAGAAGAAGAAACCTTTTATTCTGGATGTTTCTGCAAGCTCTTCAACCCAGACTGGGTTTTTCTCACTAAAACTCATGTAGGATTTCTTTTCCCCAAATATCAGCTCAAAGATACAAGTTTGGTCTCTGCCAAATGTAATTGGTAACCACTAATTATCAACTAATGCACCAGCACTCTTCAGTTTCTGGAACTTGTTTAATTCACAAGGAGAGCACCGAAGAAAATAGAACAGGAAAGTTCTGCATCCTGAACAGTCTGTTAGCACAGGAGGGGGAAAAATTGATATAAGGTGATGTCCCCAGCGTGCCTTTGATGTTGTGTGTCTGTAGCCAGGAGCTTCAAAGACAGTGTTTTGGTTTCTATCTGGACATCAGGTCATAAGTCCAGCACTTCTGGCAGCTCCCACCAGCTTTTCCACTGAGGTTTTCCAAATACTGTGTATCATACACAACATTATGTTACGTGTTATTCACTGGGCAGCCCAGGGGGAGGGAATCTCAGGGGTTTTGACCATTCAATATCTCAGGGTATTTGTCACCAGTAATACACATGGTCCCTAAGTATTACTGACAAAGAAAAGAGAGAAACTTGCTCTAGAATGTGTTAACAGGATGGATGAGGCATTAGGGGAATTACCCAGCTCTGTTTGGTTCTGCCCAGGATCTGATGGAAGTGTCCAGAACTGGGCACCAAACTGCAGGACTATGGACATAAGTGACTGAGGTGCAGGAGACAGCAATGAAAATGAGAACAAAAAGGTTGGAGGGGCTGGATTTGCAACTTTTGAAAAAGAAAACTGTGGGGACAAGACAAGAAGGGCACAGTGGTATTCTGAAGGCCTGTGGGTTATCACAGGGAACAGCGAGCTTGTGTGTCCTCAGGGACAACCACAACAGGCACTGGGTTAAGTCACAGTGAGAAAGGTGAAGAAGTTTTGTTGTCAGGCACTTAAAGAGGCTGCAGAGGGAAATCTCTGTCCATGGTGGTTTTAAGAACAGCATAAACACACAGAATAGGGATGATACAAAAAAACCATTATAGTGTTTCAGGACAGGAGGTTGGGCTAAGTGAGCTCTGGGCAGTGAGGAGGGTGTTGGGGCAGTGCCACCACAGCCATCAGCAACCCCTGTGCTCTGGCTTCATGCCAAGGAAAAGTGTCCCAGTGTGAACAGTCTCATGTGACAGGGATAGCAGAGCAAACACCTGCAGCAAGAGAAGGAAGAAGAATTTGGTGGGAGACCATTTTCAGTGTTACAGCAACACCCAACACATCTGCTCAGCTGACCAACAGCATCTGCTCTCTGTGACCAGTGACAGGACCCAGGGAATGGCTGGGGCTGTGTCAGGGCAGGGTCAGGTTGGATCTCAGGGAAAGGTTCTTCCCCCAGAGGGTGGTTGGCACTGACCAGGCTCCCCAGGGCAGTGGGCACAGCCCCAAGGCTGCCAGAGCTCCAGGAGGGTTTGGACAACGCTCTGAGGGACAGGGTGGGATTGTTGGGGTGTCTGTGCAGGGCCAGGAGTTGGATGGATGGTCCTTGTGGGTCCCTTCCCAAGGATATTCTTTAAAGAGCAGCTGCCTGCAGTACCTGAAAATCCATGGAATCCCTCCAATATAATGGCAAGTGACAAAGACACAAAAGGGGCAAATACTCAGGGAAAGATGGTGGTGACGAGGCAAGAAGGAAAAGTAATCTCTTGAAGTTGGGTTTTGGGGGTTTAACAGAAAAATACTGTAGTAATCCTGGGAAAATTGTCCTGTCCTGGTGCCTGCTATGTCTCCAAACACATGGCTTTGCTTGTGGAGTGTGCCGAGTGCCCTCATTACCAACCGAGGCAAGCCAGGAAGGTACAGGAAAGGAAGACCAAGGCTAGAAAAGATGGGCAGTTATTTCTCGTAGGGGAAGACAAAGATAAATGATACAGTGTGCATAAAGTCCCACAAGGTTACACCACGTAATGGGAAATGATGGCCTCCAAGAATCCAAATGGTTTGGAAATATTAAAATGTTAAACACCCTGTAACAGTGTTTGGGCCGGTGGCTCTGTCTGGTTTAACACTAAATCTTGCATGAAATGGATGACCTTTAAATTTCAGAGTTGGTTGGGAGGCAGGATTTTAACACTTTGTGGCATATAACTTTTGTTGTTAGTGCCATGGTTTTTTATCAGGAAGTGTTAGGGAAATGGAATGAGGAAGGTGTCCCTGCCCATGGCAGGGGGTCGAAACCAGATGACTTTAAGGTGCCTTCCAACCCAAACCACTCTGTGATTCTGTAACTAAGGGACTGGAGTACCTGACTGAGAAGCTGAGAGAGCCTGGGTTGCTAAACCTGGACAGAGGAGGCTCAAGGGATCATATTGATATGTATAGAGGGGCTAAACAAGACAGAGCCAGGCTCTTCTGTGTGACAGGAGAAGGGGCAGCAGACACAGGCTGAAATACAGGAAATTCTGCTTAAAAACAGAATAACTTTTTTATTGTGAAGATAGAAATTGCCCAAGGAGGTTGTGGTGTTCCCATCCTTGGAGATGCTCAAAACCCAGCAGAAGTTCCTGAGCAACCTGTTCCTGCTGCTCCTGTGAGCAAGGATGTTGGACCAGACACTTTCCAGAGTCCTTCCCTACACCCACAAGTCCTCAGATCTGGGGAAAGAAGGAAGATCTGCTGTTGTAATGATGGACAAGGAAGTATTGCACTTCTCCCTTACTTTGATCAGAGCAACCACCCAGTTCTCCCCCTCCCCTGTGCCTCAGCCCTGCCATTCTCTGCTACTTATTCCCCTTATCCCCTTCATGCCTTTTGGACAGCGCTGCAGAGAAAGCAGATCAAACAGTGAGAACTGCCAGGCCCAACAGGAAACGTTCACATGGGAACTCAAAATAGATTCAGCAACTGGATTGAAAACCATTGAGATGCATAAACCTCAAATACACCTGAAATTCCCACCGTAATTCACCTGCAGCCAAAAAGCACCAGCACCCTTCAAACAGCACTCCACCTCATCCTGGATTCACCAGGATTTATCCTGGGGAGCAGTAACAAAGCTAAGCGAGGGATAAACACCTCCTGCCCTGTCCTTGGAACTGCTGCTCACAGAGATCAGCCAGAGGCTGAGCAACAAACCTGTATCAGCCACAAGCTCATGCAGGTCACACTCTCTTTTCCAGCTGGTACCTGACATTGGAATGGGCTGCCCAGGGAGGGGGAGTCACTGTCCCTGGAGGTGTTTAAGGAAAGACTGGACATGGCACTCAGTGCCACGGTCTAGTTGACAAGGTGGTGTTGGGTCATAGGTTGGACTTGATGATCTCAGAGGTCTTTTCCAACCTAATTCATTCTGTAATTCTGTATTCAAGAGTGGGGACAGGCTCCTTGCCCCAGGAACTGACTGTGCCCCAGGAGCCACGATTCCCAAAGGGGCTTTCACATTATTAAAAAGCAGAAGAATGCATGTCCTTATGTGCAAAAGAGCCCTTGATGTTCTGAAAACGGGGCATTTACAATGGCACGTCCCACTAGAGACATCATGGGCTCACTTCAAGGATATGGTGGGAATCTCTGTTCAGAACAAGGTCAGGAAAAGCTCGGAAAGAGAGGGGAGACTTGCGTGGGACCGACGACATCCCAGCCCCCAGTTGGTCAGAAAGAACAGTGGCACAGGGTCTGGTTGGAGGGCTGTCCCTAGTGGTGTCCCCCAGGGTTCAAGACTGGGCCCAGTACTGCTCATTAACTCGTTCAACAATGACTGGGATGAGGGGGTCGATGCCTCCTCAGCTGGTGACACAAGGCTGGAGGAGTGGCCGATCCCCCAGAGGGCTCAGCCCTTCAGAGGGACCTGGACAGGCTGGAGAGATGGGAGAGAGGAACAGTCTGAAATTCAACCAGGGCAAATGCAGAGTCCTGCACCTGGGGAGGAACAACCCCAGACACCAGCACAGCCTGGGGTGACCTGCTGGAGAGCAGCTCTGGGAGAAGGACCTGGGGGTCCGGGGGGAGAACCAGCTGCCCCTGAGCCAGCAGTGAGCCCTGGGGCCAAGGAGGCCAAAGGGATCTGGGGGTGCATTAGGAAGGACACTGCCAGAAGGACAGGGAGGGGATCCTGCCCCTCTCCTCAGCCCTGGGAGGCACATCTGGGGGGCTGTGTCCAGCTCTGGCTCCTCAGCACAGGACACACACGGAGCTCCTGGAGCGGGTCCAGCACAGGCTGTGGAGATGCCAAAGGGATGGAGCATCTCTGGGAGCAGGGAAGGCTGAGGGAGCTGGGGCTGTTCAGCCTCCAGAGCAGACACTGAGAGGGGCCCTCCCCAGGGTGTGTCAGGGGCTGCAGGAGGGGGCAGAGGATGGACCTCATGGTGCTCAGCAATGGGACAAGAGGCCACGGGCAAAAACTGATGCCCGGGAATTCCACCTGACCATGAGAAAAAATGTCTGTGCTGTGCAGGTGATGGTGCACTGGGGCAGATTGCCCAGAGAGGCTGTGGAGTCTCCCTCACTGGAGATATTCCAGAACCCTCTGGACACAATCCTGTGCCACGTGCTCTGGGATGTGCTTGACCGGGGGGATGGGACCAGATGCCCCTCTGGGGTCCCTTCCAACCTGACCCGTTCTGTGATCTGGAATGGAGCATTACCTACTTCTGCCTCAACACCTTATCTTTCTGGCACCTTTATCACTTCTGCACTGCAATAGAGAGAAGTTTCAGAAGGTGCTTTTGTGAATAACAAAGACATCCACTGAAATCGGGAAACTCCACGCCAGTCATTTTGGGGATGGCAGCAAGTTGCTGC
>NW_016690478.1:161795-172511 GCF_001604755.1 Lepidothrix coronata
AGATACAAGGACTGCCTGAAACAACATCTCAGCCTTGGCCACACTGATCAACATAACCGGTCTACTCTGGCCTCCAACCAGGAGACATGCAGACACACCATCTATAACACTGTTGCTTCTTTTGAGAACACACGCAGGATCATTCTTGAGGAGAAAAGACAATGCAGAAAGAATCGTGTCTTGCCAATACCGCCTAAGGAAACTTTCCGCTGTGCCTTTTGCAACCGGACTTGTCTGTCTCGCATTGGCCTTTTCAGCCACCAGCACGTTTGTAGCAAGCATGGATAGAATCCTTCTCAAAGCTTCCTTCGCGAAGCCCAGCCATGATGATGAAGTGCAGAATGACGCACTTTGGCTGAGGGACGACTGAAAGGCAGGACCTGTGATGGGTAAAGAAGGCGAGCACGGCAACCCCTGCGCCTCCGTGTCACAGCGTGGGATATCCTGCCGGCCACAGTCAGACGCTCACATTAACGCTCCGCCGCGTTCCCTCGCAGCCTGACCCGCCGCGGGGCTCCGGGACTGTTCGAACGCGGCCCAAGGGCCCCTCCGTCCCGCGTCCCCTCAGCGCTCCCGCCGCCGCCCCCGCGCGTGCGCAGCGCGGGGCCCGCCCCGCACACACACGCACACACGCGCGCACGCGCAGGCGCGGGCGGGGCGGGCGCGCGGCGCTGATGCAAGAGCCGAGCACGGACTGACCCCCGCGGGCCCCGCAGGCCGACAGACCGACCGACAGACAGAGCGACCGACCCACCCACCCACCCCCGGCCTCCCGCACACCCCCCGGCCGCCGACATGTCCGGCGACGAGGTAAGAACCCGCCCGCACCGCCGGGGGAGCCGCGCCCGGGGCCTGCGCCGCGCCGGCGCCGCCGCCGCCATGTGGGCGCCGGGCCTGAGGCCTGAGCGGGCGCGGCCTCCGCCCCGCGCGGGGCCGGGACGGGCCGGGGGTCCCGCCGGGACGGGCGGAGGAACCGCGGCTGTGGGAAGGGGCCGCGGGTGCTGCGGAGGCCTGGATCTCCCCGGGTGCCGCCGGCGGCCGCCCCTGGCGGGGAGAGGCCGGGGAGGGAGGCGGAGGGCCCCGCCAGCGCTTCTCGTTGTGTTCCGTGCCCTTCTACCGTGTAGCCAGTTCACTTATCCATGTCTATGGAGCTTTAAATCTTGGTCTGTAACCCAGAGAACTAAATAGCTCCATCGTAACAAGCGATAACTTCAGGCTTTCCGGGTCTGCTGGTGCTGGCTCGGACACACTTCCAGGGGAGCTGAGTCGTTTGTCTTTGAGAAATTCTTCGGGTGTTGTAGGTGCCGTGTGTTGGCACCTTCACTGGCCTCATTTCCCTCGCTCTCGTGGCGAAAAGGCCCGTTTTACGTGTGTTAAGTGATGGGTAGTGTGGCCTGGGGTGCCCTGGCTGGACCCATGAGATGGATTCATCCATGAGATGGATTCTGCTCCTGGGCTTGTGTCATCTCTCAGGTGGTGTTTCAAATACCTGCGTGGCTTGTTTCCGTCAGAGCAAAGTGAGCACCCAAGCCTTGGAGATAGGAAGGTCATGATTTGTCATTCATAATAAAGAAGAAAAATTATTAATAGTTTTAAAAGGAGCTGAGACTGGCTTACTCAGCTGCTTTAACATCCAGAATGAATATGCTGCATTTGTGTGCCCCATGTGTCGTTGGAGCTGCAGTTGTGATGGCTGGGCTGTACTCTGCACTCATCAGGTGCTTCCTGACTCAGGTGATCCCAGGACCATGGAGTTCATATGGAGTGCCCTGCTTTGGGTTTAGTTTAAGAACCAGCAAGACTATTTTTCTTGCATAATGATTTTTTTTTGCCATTGAGGTGATTCCTGCAGTCTGTAGGACAGTGAAGTTACCTCTGTGGGTTGCTTTATGTGTCAGAGTGACACATAATAGCAGGTAACACAGTTGAACCTGAAGAACTCAGAGTGACAGTTCATGTACTGTGAGAGTCTGTGTGCCTTCCCAACATCTGGTTGTTGGGAGCGGGATAGTTTGGTGTTGATGGTAAGTTGGTGAAACTTTTTGAAGCCTATAAAGTTAAGGAGAGTGAAGACACATCGAGACAAATTGGCACCTCGAGCCGGTGTAGATGGTACAAACTTCGTAGTATTGAACTGTAGCTTAACGTTTTCAGAGCTGTGAACAAATGAAGCTCCCTGGTGGGAGCACCACTGGGTGCTGCCCAGAACTGTGGCACAGCAGGGGCAGCACAGGCCTGGTTTGTGAGGGGAATCAGTCTGTTAACATCTGTTTGGTTTATTAAAGATCCTGCAATGTGTATAATCCCGCCAGAGATGGGAAAGTTCTCTAGATCCTGTATTTTTGTGAAGCTCCAGGCAATAGTGTTAGAGATTGCTGTGTTTTGAGAAAATTTAGGTGCTGATTGGTCTTAATAATTTTGCATCTCATCATAGACATAAGTCAGTGTAGTGTAAGCATTCCTGAGCTCACTTGATCAGGGCAGGGTTGCTGTTTGCTTCCCATGCCTGTGTTTTTTCAGATGAGGAAATGGGATTTATTTGTGACTTCCATTAGAATCCTCAGCATTTGCCACTGTCACAGCAGTTCAGAGTAACCTTGGCTTCTGTCTTGACAGTTGCATTTGGACTGTGAATCTTTGACACTTTTTTCCCCTCTTTTCTTTCACTTGCTAGTTTCTGTATGTTGGGATTTTGACTGTAGGCATTTGAAATAAGGAGCAGGTACATGGAGCTGGATGTGAGAAAGAACCATTTGGTCTGCAGAGGAGAAAACCCCATATGGGAATTTGGCTCTGAGAGCAGAAACAGGATGGGAATTTAAAACCTTTTTGCACAGGAGGAGCACGGATGTTTGGTGTGTTTGGACTGGGGGCTGCAGTTCCTTCAGTAAGAAACCTCTGACTTTCAACACTTAAATGGCATCATAACTAACAAAACATACTGAGTAGAGAAAAGGAGCAAAGAAAGTTCTGAAGCATCCAGCTCAGAGAGCCCAGACATGGAGTGCCCTGGTTGTCAGGCCAGTTCATTTATATCGGGACTTTGTGACCTAAGGCTCTGCCCTTGGTGAACAAAACATTTCAGGCACAGGCCTCCTCTTCCTCCTCAGGTTGTGGGGTCTTACATCACTTTCCTGTGAGCAGGTGGCATGTTATGAGTAAGTCTTGGGTTTGCAGAAGCTTGGCTTGCCCTGGCTGGGGCGGCCCCTCAGAGCAGTGCCCTGCCCAAGGCCAGTGCCTGTTTTTAGTGCTGGAAAGCCACTCTCCTGCATCCAGGAGTTGTCCTTGAGTGTTGACTGGAGTTTAGTGTGGTTGGGCTGAAGTCACAGCCTGTCTCTGCAGACACAAGAGATCCTTTGTGGTGGTTCAGAGTGAGAGGTGTCTTTCCCTTCACAAAGGGAAGAGTGATTTGAGTTTCCTTCTTAGAAACTCTTACGTCTGATCTTATGTTTGCTCCACATGAGGAAATAAAAACCTCTTCAGTCTTGCAAAGCATCTTCATGGAAATGAGTCAGGCATTGTGCCTGTTCCCAAAGCTGTGGACTCTGCTGCTGGAGCAGCTTTCCTTGTGTCCCAGCAGGCTGGGGAGGTTACAGACAGTGTAACCAGTTGGACATACTCTGTGATTTCTGTGCATTACAAGAGCATGATTCACAGCAGTGTCTGAGGAAGCATCAGAGGAAAGCCCTCTGGCAGAACTCTTTAGAAGATCCTTCTAGCACAGTGTGTGCAACTAAAGACACACTTGAGCAGTGTGAAAGCCTCAGTGTGCCAAATATGTGGACACTTTGGGGATGCTGTGCTTCAGAAACCCCTGTGTGCAGTTTACTGCCTTTAGTAGAGCCTTTATGAAACATGTACTTTGCAGAAAATTGGAAGAATATCACAAGAATATCTTGTGGAGGAGAATGAGAAGTGCAAGGAAAAAATGGTTTTGTGGGGAGAGGGAAGGCACCAGACTTGCAGGGTGTAACTGAAGTCAGAGAGCTGCTCTTTGGTGAAGTGCACCCTCACTTTCCTGAGTGAGGCTGTTCATGATGCTGAATTGGAACTCTGTGAGAACACTCTTCCATTACTAGATGAGAAGAACACTGGAGAAAATCTCACTGTCTAAAATTGTGTTAAATCCATACTCTGGTGTGACTGTATGGGCAGGTGTGAGTAACAGAGCTGGCCAACAGCTGATGTCACCTTGCACTGAGATGACAAAAGTAAGAAGCATTAATGTGTTACATTAATTAAAGCATTAATGGAAAACTGGAGAGCTGGTGTGTAAAACACCTCAGGTCTGCAGATGATGAATAGGTTAAAAGTGAATCTCTGAGGTCAGTGCCTTCCTCACAGTCAGACTAGGGGAATTAAGCTGCTTTGCTGGCTAAAGAGCTCATTAACAGCTTTTAATCCCTTGGTGTCTGAGGTTCAGTCTCTCCCCCGGGGGGGAAGAGCTCAGACCTTTGCCATTTCGTGGTGTTGGAGCTGAGGCAGGTCTGTGTAACCAGCCCCTTGTAGGTTTGCCTCTAGTCCAGAGTGTCCTTGTCAAGAGAGTTGTTGCCAGATCCTTCTTTTAATAAATCTGGAAGTTAACGTGTCTCCCAAGTGGAAGTGACTCCTGATCAGACTCTGTGCTTCAGTGATGCTGAGTGTGCACAGTCTTAGTGCAAAACTGGAGTCCAGAATGGTAATAAAATGGAGAAGGAGCTGGTAGCCAGGCTGTCAAAGAGTCACAGCTTTAATGGATTTTTAGCTGAACTCATAACTAGATAATACTAACAACTGGATGGCAGGAAACTTGGACTACAGGAAAAGCAGCTGAAGCTGGAAACTGTCAAACAGGTCTTGCCTTGCAACTGATAAACAGTCGAGATTGAAGGCAAGGAACAGTTTGGGAAACTGAGGGGATGGTGAGAGAAACTTCCAGGTGTTCTAAATAGGAAGTGATGGGTGATTATTGTGCAGCTAAGGAACTCTTTGACTTTTCCAGATGATTTTTGACCCTACTATGAGCAAGAAGAAGAAGAAAAAGAAGAAGCCCTTTATGCTGGATGAGGAAGGAGGAGGAGATACACAAACAGAGGAGACTCAGCAATCAGAAACAAAGGAAGTTGAACCAGAGCCAACAGAAGACAAAGACGTGGAAGCAGATGAAGAAGACAGCAGGAAGAAAGGTAAGGTGAACTCTCCACAGTGGCATTTTGAGACTACAAGCCTTGGCATCCCAGGGTGTAATTGCAGAGCCCTGGTTTGTTCTCAGTGATCTCTGCTGCCTGTTCAGAGGGCACATTTCCCTCCTGCTTGAAATCACGTTCACAGACATCCAGCAAGCTCCCAGTGCTTATGTAATTTCCATTTTCTTTTTGTGTGAGGCAATGAAAAGAGACTCTCCAAAAGAGTGAGGGTGAAGTTTCACATGTTCCACATGCAGTAATTCCATAATTACGGTTCTTTTTCATTGGAATGATCAAGCAATAGTGTGAATAACAGAAACATGGTTTAAAAGGTTTCTGGTTTTTTTGATAAGTGTGAATGTGATAACTGGAGCATTCTTTGGAATCTTTCAGGAAATAAGTATGTGATTGTGTATATAAGCTTACTTTTTAAATTGTGTATATAAGCTTACTTTTTAAATTGTGTATATAAGCTTACTTTTTAAATTGAGGCCAATGGCATTTCAAGATGACCTGATTGAGGGGGCTCTGTTCACTTAAATCCAGTTTGTTGGTAAAATTGGCTCCTGCTGTAGACCAAAGAAACTATACCTTCCTCCTACAGTTTTCTTCTTATTTTTATCAAGCATCTGTAATGACAAAAGTGACTTAATTTCTCTTGTACAATAAAAAGAAAGATTAAACACTTAAAAATCAGAAGATGCAGTTAGAAGATGCAGAAACTGAAACAGTACTGAGGTATTTTGGGTCAGAGGGGAACAATCTCTTATAAACCTGGAGGATATCCATAGAGATCATTGCTCATGTCTTACTGGAATGTTTTGAAGATTTGGATATAAATTAGAAACTTTTAAGTTCTGAACTGTTTCTTCAGTTATACTGTTTTAATCAATCTTTTGGGTTTTTTTAGATACAACAGATGACTTGGATGACTTAAACTTCTTCAATCAAAAGAAAAAGAAGAAAAAAACAAAAAAGATATTTGATATAGATGAAGCAGAAGAAGGTGTAAAGGTTTGTTTGCATAACTAGGCCATCCTGACTATGGTGAAAACTTTCTTGCTTTCTTTTTCTTGGGCTTGGCAGTGCAGGAGTTGTTTCAAATCTGTTGTTGTGTTCATGCTGAAGCTTTACATATCTTTCACATGCAGCAGGTTCTGATGAACACCTTGCTCAAAACCTGACTGCTCTGCACAATCAGCAGTAGTTCTGCAATCTGCAGTAAGGGCTGATTTGCCTCCAGGTTAGTTGTCTTTTGGGGTTAGAGAGGTAAATGGATGTCAGAAGCCATGCACAGAACAGTCCTCTGAAGGCCAGCCCTGCAAATGAAGTGTACACACCTGCCAAGAACTCTGTTTTCCCTCTGGTGTTGTCTTTAGGAAGGATTGGCTCCTGTGCCATGTTCCAGAAGGTGTAGGAGATATTTTTACTCTTCTGGAGTTTTATTCCAAGCGGTGTTTTTGTATCACATGTCACTGGCAAGCCCAGAGAGGACAGAGAAATGTTATGCTACATGTAAAGCTCCACTTCAGATTCTGCCCTTTGGGGAAGGAAATGTCCTTCTGATCTGCCCCAGACAGACAAAATACTTGCTCTGTGTTCTCCCCACGTGCAGAACTGTGGTAATAAGCTGGGGTGGCTGCAGGAAGCACAGCTTTGCCTGCTGGGGAGGGTGTTTAGTTCCCTTATGCCCTCAAATGGCTGTTGCCTTTGAGTATAGCATGACCTTGTCCTTGAAGTCAGACCAGAGGGTAAAAGTGTGGCCCTGCTTGTGGTAGGAGTGCAGGACTCCCTTCAACAGCCTTAATTCCACTGTTCCCTGTTGAGCTCCAGGGCTGTGGTGGATGTTACCAGTATCCACCTCGTACAGTGTGCCCCTCGTGGTGTTTGTGATGCTGTGCAGTGGGGATTGGTGTTTAATGCTCTAAACTGTAGTCCTGTTTCTTGCAGGAATTGAAAATTGAAGGAGATGTGCCAGAGGCAGTAGAACCTGAAGATGACCTTGATATCATGCTGGGCAATAAAAAGAAGAAAAAGAAGAATGTGAAGTTTCCAGATGAAGATGAGATAATGGAGAAGGATGAAGGTAGAAGTATAACCTAGCTCAGTGAGGTGCTGAAAGGGAAATGTAGTCCATCTTGTAGGTGAATAAGTTCTGTTCAAGTGCCTTTTTTGTTCCAAAAGTCACTTGTCCTGTATGAATTTCCCTTTAGTGCTGGTGTCCCTTGTAGACAAACAGAAAAGACTTGAGTCCACACCTTAGTGGAATCTTCTTTGATGACCCTTTTAGAAATGCTGTAAGCAAGAAGTTAAACAGTGTTTCTTTTTTTTTAATGAATCCCCAAAACCTTCCTTTACAGCATTTGAGGATGAAGACAGCAAAAAAGATGATGGAATTTCTTTTAGCCTTCAGTCAGGACCTGCGTGGGCAGGCTCGGAAAGGGACTACACATATGATGAGGTAACGTTCCAAAGGCTTCTAAAAAACATTGTCCATGTTCATCTGCATCAGTAGAGCCTTATCTTGCCTATTTTTAACCTAAAGGACTTGTATTCAGGGGGTCAGGAACAAAAAACAACAAAGCCCGTGTTCTGTCACAGTTAATTATCACACGGGGCAGTATTGGTGATAGTTCAGACACCTCTGCAGGTGGGCTGGGGTGCTGGTCGTTGTGAAGCAAACCCTGGGGGAAACAGTGTTTAGATTTTGCATTTATCAGAGCATCTGAAGTGTGTCAGTTTTGCATTTATCAGAGCATCTGAAGTGTGTNAGTTTTGCATTTATCAGAGCATCTGAAGTGTGTCAGTTTTGCATTTATCAGAGCATCTGAAGTGTGTTCCAGAGCACATGAGGAAATGCTGGTGAGCAAAGACAGTGTGATACTCACTGTTAATGCTGGTTCAGGTGTTTTTGGAAGTGAGGGGCTCACCTGAGAACTTCAAGCTGCTCATGGCTGTGAATCCTTCTCTTGCAGCTGCTCAATAGAGTTTTTAACATCATGCGGGAAAAAAACCCGGATATGGTGGCTGGAGAAAAACGGAAATTTGTCATGAAGCCTCCTCAGGTTGTGAGAGTAGGGACCAAGAAAACATCTTTTGTCAACTTCACAGATATCTGCAAATTGTAAGTGTGCTCTTTGGACTTCCCAAGAATAGCAGATGGATTCTGTGCTCGTGGCTGGGGTGTTGAAGGGATGTTTTCTGGCAAATCAGAAGCTATTTTAGTCATTACCTCTCCATTTCTCTGGGAGAAGATATTTATGAAAATGATTTATTGAGATAATTTCTTATTTTATACTTAAATTAGGACAGTGGCAGGGCTGCTACATGGGCCTCTTGGACTGAAACTTTGGGAGTTCATTGGCCTTTATCAAGTCCAGTCACCAGTGATATTTATTTGCAAGTGTTGAGCAGGAGGGTGGGGAAAGTTCTTTCTAATTTGAACTGACTACAAATACTGTTCTCTTGGTAAATGGTCTGGAGTCCAGTAATGTTTTCCCACTGTTTCCTGCAGTGCTTTCTATGTCTTAATTATGTCTTGTGAAGGCAATTCTGTTCTTTGTGAGCACTTCTGGGAATGCAGCTCTGATTGGTTCCATGTGTGTGCCAGAAAACAGTCCTGCTGAAATCCCACTGAGGATCTGGGCACTGTACTAAAAGGGATTTTTAATGGTAGCTACTGGCATTTTTTTCAGGGGATGGGAGAGTAAGAATGGAAAATCTCAAATAGAAAACTTATTTTCAGTAGTCACTGTAATTGTGAGTTTGGTTTGGGGGGAATGGTGGAGGGTTTTTTTTGTGTGGACTGGTCAGGTTTCTCGTGTCCTTGGCCACTGTCTTTGGTGCAGACCCTCTGGCACTGCCCCCTTTTAGACTTGGTAATTTTTCCCCTGCCATTCCTGTATAAATACCAGATTTCTTGGAAGGGGGAAGGCTAAACATACTGTTCCTTTGTTTTTAGATTACATCGTCAGCCCAAACATCTCCTGGCATTTTTGTTGGCAGAATTGGGTACAAGGTAAGGCTGCTGGGCTGTGTTTTATAGTGATACATAACAAATGCCCATTTGATTGGGCTTTGGAGTCTTTTGTGCTCCAGATGACTTAAAAAATTAGAAACCAGAATGTGACAAAACATTCCATTTACTACATTAGAATGTTTAGAGGATGATCTTATTACTCAGATTACACCTTTCTAGAGAGCTGTGTTAATTCTCAGCTCGAAGTTCTTCTGATTAGGAACCTTAACTGTGCTGGGGTTTGCTTTTGCTTGGGCAAAACTTCCTGCAGGATTTTAAATGCCTTCAGAATTCTGCATTTTTTTCCCCCAAAGCAACTCAGTCTTACTCTTCCCTTGAAGAACACACTGTTACCTCTCTTCGTGTTCATGACTTGTTTTAACACTTCACATCTTCTGCAAATCAACCCATTGATTTTTTTTTTCTTTTAAATTAGTGGCTCAATAGATGGTAACAACCAGCTTGTAATCAAAGGAAGATTCCAGCAAAAACAGATAGAAAATGTCTTGAGAAGATATATCAGTAAGTAGAACTCCCTTTGCCACTACAGATTTCTCTCAGGCCCGTGTGTGTGGGCACAGTGGACAGTCTGGGCTAACCAGCCACAACTTTATGCAATATGGAATAATTTATGAAATAGTTCAAATACTGGTGGCTCTGCCAGGGTTACAGTAACCACATAGTCATACCCTGTCATGCATTAAAGCATGCCAAGGAAAACAGTGAGAGCATTTGAGAACTGCTTGTTTTCATTTCTTGGCTGTGATGAGGACTATGGCAAACACCAGTAATTGTTAATTTTGAAGTCTGTTGTACACATGAATTAGCAGATGCAGTGTGTGTGTCACTGCTGGGCAGAAGACTCATGACCACATTACATGTAACAAAATATTTAGTGCTGTGCCTGCCCCAGAGTTGCTGACACCTGGGAATGCTGCTTCAGCAGAGGAACTGAGGGAACAACAGTGGGAAGCTTTAACTGGTTATTATTTTGAAAATCCCAGTGTCAGTGTGATGCCTTAGAAGACATATAGATTTTAGCACAGCTTTTTAGCACTTTAGAACCTTTAGGTAAACACCCTTTGTACCAAATTTTTGAAATATTGTTTAATATTTCTTGTCAAGGATTTCAATAGAGATTTTCAGCAAGGCAGAGAACATCTTATTTGTAGAGAGTGTACCTAGAAAGGACACATTGCTTGATATAACCTAGTCAAAACTACTCAGAGAGGACCCAGAGGCCTTGACATTGGTCCAAGCAGAGGATCATGATGAAGATGAAGGTGGGAGGAAGGGTGGTCTTTTTGAGACCCCTGACCCAACTCAGGAGGTGTTGCCTGAGGGAGGTCCCATGGGATGGACTGTTTGGGAACTGGGTGTAACCTGTGATGTGATGATCAAATATTATAAGCAACTAGTGTTCTAAAATTGTGAGGCCTCTGCTGTGTGGGGGGCAGTATGTATGTTGTGCCCTTAAAAAACTGCTCTTTACCTTCCTATATTTAAAATTGTCCAGAGAATGTTTTCTTCAAT
>NW_016690478.1:172651-244469 GCF_001604755.1 Lepidothrix coronata
TGTGAGGCCTCTGCTGTGTGGGGGGCAGTATGTATGTTGTGCCCTTAAAAAACTGCTCTTTACCTTTCTGTCCTCAAAACTGTGCAGAGAATTTTTTCTTAGATTTTTAGGTAACAAGTGCATAACGTACCATATGAAACCTCATCTTTATTAACCTGGGAACTGCAGGCAACTTCTAGCTTTTCATAGTAAACCCTTCTGAGTTAGTGGATGGATTTTAACAGTGTTTCAAGGCTAAAGGCCAAAGTGGTGACTTGGCTGCATTATCTTTTAACTGCACTTTACCCTCAAAATTATCCAGAGAGTGTTTTCTTCAATTTTAACTAACAGGTGCATAATGTACAGTATGAAACCTCATCTTTATTAACCTGGGAACTGGGGGGCAACTTCTAGCTTTTCATAGTAAGCCCTTCTGAGTTAGCAGATGCATTTGAACAGTGTTTCAAGACTAAAGGCTCAAGAAGTGGTGACTTGTCTGCATTATCTTTTAAATGCTCTTTACCTTTCTATACTCAGAATTCCTTTAATTAAAGAACTGCTCTTTACCTTTGTATACTCAAAACTGTGCAGAGGAATTTTTTCTTAGATTTTAGGTAACAAGTGCCTACGAAACCTCATCTTTATTAACCTGGGAACTGGGGGGCAACTTTAGGGTTTCCACAGCAAGCCCCTCTGAGTTAGCAGGTGCCTTTTGACAGTGTTCCGGGCCTAAACTCTCAAGAAGTGATGCCTTCACGTGCATGATGTTTAACTGCCCCTGTGTTCCTCCCCTCAGAGGAGTATGTCACCTGCCACACGTGTCGCTCCCCGGACACCATCCTGCAGAAGGACACCAGGTTATACTTCCTGCAGTGCGAGACCTGCCACTCCCGCTGCTCCGTCGCCAGCATCAAAACAGGCTTCCAGGCTGTCACAGGCAAGAGAGCCCAGCTCCGTGCCAAAGCTAATTAGTCTGCTAATCACCACTGGATTGTGCACAGTGTTCTGGGGAGGTGGCACTGGACAGGTTTCCAGGAGCGGATTGACCGTTGCGTTAAAACGAGATTGTAAAAACCGCGAGAAATTTGGCTTTTGGTTGGTTGGGCTGTGAAACCCTTGCAAGATGCAGATCCTCAAGCTGTTCACATACATTTGCTCATTGAATATATTTTACCAACTGTAAGGAACGTGATGGGAAAGGAGGTGCTTTTTAATCCGTTCAGACTTGTGTAAAAGACGAGATAAATTAAAGATCCTATAACAGTGAGTGTCTTGGATTTGGATTCTTCCTTCAGTTTCCTCTCTCAGCGCTGGTGGGAACGGTTGGTGTGTTGTTCTGCAGATCATGTCACTGAACTGTGTCCAAGACCCAGAATGAAGATTAAGGTAGAGGTTATTTTGCTTTTCCCTAACAAGCTGATTTTTAGTTAGGCTGTCATTAAACAGAGAAACCAGTCCCAGAGTCACAGGGCTGTGCCAGTGTGAGACCTGCTTGTGCTTTTACACCCTTGGGTGCACAGACAGGGACAGCAGGACTTGTTGGTACTGCTGCCTTAGGCAAAAAGTAGCTCTGAGAGACTTCAGACACCAGAATGATGCTGAATCTTAACACAGAATCAGTAAACTGTACTGTAAGTTTTCATAGTGTCATAGTACTAAAGTTTGCAATTTCTAATAGAGAAATGTTTATATTTCTGAAGTCCTGCACTCTTCATCACTTTAAAATGAATCTAAATGCATCAAAAAAAAAAAAGTAGGTCTAAATGTCATTGTGTGCTGGCTGCGACCCAGTCTTCTATAAATCTTGAATTTACAGAAGATGCTGCCAAGTAGTTTGAGTTCCAAATTAACACATTTTGCTTTGGGATCATCCTGAGCACTTCCCTCTGCTCACAGTCTGTCAGGAATCTCGAGGGGACACACTCAGTGCTGTCCCTGCTGGTCTTCCCAGTCAAGCACAAAGATGCTCAGGGGGAGTGAAGTCCCTCCTGGGGACCTTAAGGGGGATCAGTTGTCACTTGATTGCCAAAGTGCCCCAGGGTGAGGGGAAGGTGTCACAGCACCCACCCCTGCAGGTGAGCACAGCAGCCTCCTCCCCAGGGCAAGTGCTCATTCTGGATGCAATTCCTCCAAAATCAGGAACTTGAAAGGTTTGTACTAAGTTGTAACCTTTGTTAATACAGAGCACAGCCTTGCTGGGAAGTCACTCGCTGTTTGCAAACTTGACAGCACTGTAAGGCAAGAATCAAGGTTTTATGGTTGGTTTCTTTAAAAACATTTTGAATTTCAAGTGAGCTATAACAATGTTGGATGTATCTTAAAGTGAATAAAGCCAGGATCAGTGCCTCTTGTAACATTATTGTTGTATTCTTGTTTCTTCCTCTTGTTTCTACTCCTCCTGCTGGGAGTAACACTTTCTGGAGAAGTGCTAGTTGCCTTTTTGTTTTGATGAATTGCTGTTGGGACACACTAAAATAGCTGAAGAAAAATGATACTTTCTGTTTCTACTAACTGACTTTTTCCTGGGTCAAGTACCTTTAACATACTTAAAAACAAATACAGTGTGGCTGCTGTATTTTAGTGCATTAAATACAAAGTTTGATTTCAGTATAATTGGATCAACAAATCCAAGTTAATAAAGGAATAAATAATTGTTCAAACCTCTTACTTTTGAGCTCTGGCTTGCAAGGAGAGCTTTATAGGTGTATTTTATAGGTGGGTTTTGAGACTGTGAAATCCTGATGGCTAATGCTGGAGTGCAACATCTTGAGTGGAGGCTCTGGAATAACCTCAATGATGCAGGAGAAGTCATTTCTAGGAGCAGATACCAGTTGGGTTTCATTTTTTTTTAGAAAAAACTCCTTTCAGTGTGTCCATTCCAAAAGTGGTGTATGAACACAAATGCCTCTTGCTACCCGTAAGGCTGATGTGAGCTTGGAGTGTGGAGGCAAAAAGAGGAGTTTCTGCTTGAGCTGGCTCTGAGAAAGCAGCTTAAGGAGGGGGTTCTCAGGAGGGGGTGGCTGTGTTTGCCCCAGCTCTGCCTGCAGGCATCTTTTGGGAGGCAGGCAGAGCTGTCCTTCTCCATGGTTTTTTTTCCTCTGAGCTGGAAATTGGCTGTCAGGAGATGTGGGAGGCAGATTTTAGGTACTGCAAAGGGCTGGGCTGGTTCTCTCCATGGCTTCTGCCCTGCCCAGCTCTCCTTCACCTTACCCAGTTAGTCTGAGCTCTTGTAGGTCCAGCCAGGACAGAGAAATCTGAGTCTTGCCTCTGGATTTCCTGGGAGAACTTAACAAAAGAAGTTGTGCTGTGGTCAGGCAGCCTGAAGTTTTGGTACCTTTCAAAGAATAATCCCTTTATCCCCCCCTTCTGGCAGGTAAATGCTTCTGTCTCTGCTGTGGAGTCAGAGGGTTGTGACTCAGAGGGTTGGGGGCCTTGCTCAGGGCACTGGAACAACCCAACCTCTCCTGGCCTGTTCAGCACAACCAGTGGGATCAGCTGCCCTCATGTGCTTCTGTCCCGCTGAAATAACTGCTGGGTATCACCAAAATAAGGGAGAATGAGCTCTCTTGCTGGAAGCTTCTGGCCAGAACAAGGATTTAATCAACTTCTATAACCAGAAACGGTGTAAAGGAGGAGCAGTTTCTAAAATGTTTCCATTGAGGGCGGGGCATTCCCGGTCATTCCCAGGCATTGTGTGTTGTGTCCTCCAGGCAGGGACACCACACCCTGAGATCCCTGGGTTGTGCCAGCCAGGGGGCAGCTTGTCAGGGAGGTTTGGGCACCTGGAAACATAAGCAAGGAGAAGAAAAAGCAGATTTTCCAAGCTGCTGCAAACAGGACAGGGTTAGTCAGGAATTGCGGGGGGTGTTGGGCTGTAATCAGGTGGAAGTGCCTGTGATGGTGTCTGCTGGGGGAGGGACAGAGATAGAAACAGCAGGAAAGCTCTGAAAGTCCAGAAAAAAGAAAGTCGAGTGTGATTCTGGCAGCTAAAGATCATTAGAACTTACCTGTTAATCTTTCCCATAACATTTCTCCAGCTCTCTGTTCTGCCCCTCTGCTCAGTTTTATCCTAGAGGTTTATTCCAGATCACTGGAAGAGCATCCAAGGAAGTGAGAGGCCAAGCTTTGAGACACAACTGAAAGTAGATGTTGAACAGAAAACAGCAGCTGCACAAGAACTACCAGTTCAGCTTCAGCCTGGACAGACAGCAAACTGCAAAGCCACATCAGCTTACAAGAGAATTGTTTGCTTTTCTGTTTCTGAATTGTTCTTGCCGTGGTGAAGGGCAGTGCTTGTTGTCTGTGGAGCAGATTACCTGGGTCAGAGACAGTGGGGAGGTAGCAGGACAAGCCTGTCCCCCTGAAAGCCTTCCTTGGTTTTTCCAGCAGTGCCAAGGGATCTGCAGAGGCTTGTATTCCCACAAAGTTCATGGGGATCCAAACTGGGGCTTGGTTGGACCTGTCTGGCTCTGCCCTCATATACAGAGACATTTTGGCACTTCCCCTGTGTCACAGCTCACTCTAGTTCCAGCTGTCTGTCCACCTTGGAAGGGCTCTTCTCAAGAGGCTCTAATTTGGGCTGAAAGGATTTTGGATGAACCGTAAAATCCCATGGCAGGGAAGGGAGCACAGCTCCAGGTGTCCTCTCCCTCAGGTGCAGAGAGATGAGGGAGCAGAAGGGTTGCTCTGAGCCTCGTGATAGGAGGAGGGAAAAGGCTTTTTTGAAAGAAGATCTTACTTGAAATATCTTCCTCCTAAAGAGAAACATCTTTCCCCAAGACAAACAGCTTCAAGGGCTGTTGCTGATCTTTAACATGCACTATTCCATCTGTACAAGCCTTTGGATTGAAGGGACCTCACCCAGCTCCAGTTCTTTGGCTAAGAAATCTGGTGGGTTTAGCTCTTTGCTTATTTTAGCTGTTTTATTATTCATTATTATTAATTATTTCAGCTTTTTCATTATTTTAACTATTCCAAAGGTGAAGACAGGGAAGTGCCTCCAGAGGCAATTCAGCCAGTCTTAGTTTTTTCAGAAAGAGCTTGGGGAGACACTGCTTTTGCTGTAGGTGTGTGACCATAGATGAATATAGATAAGCTCTATGTACATATTCACACAGGTATCATACACTGTCCATTCTCATCTATTCTGTGTAAAACCATGGCTGAGCCTGTGCTGTCCCAAGCCCAAGGGAGCAGCCACAGAAGCAGAAATTCCAGCTGGCCCTGGAAACAGGTTCCTGCCTGATAAACTGATAAAATTGCTTTTCCTTGCAGGAAGAGAAATACTTTCTCCCTTCCCTTCTGCTTGTGTCTCTAAGACCAGGCCCACTCCTTAATGTTCATCCTTTTTGCACACTGCAAACAAGGGCAGAATTCTGGGATAACACAGTCATCCCTTTCCATCTGGGCTAGGAGGCATTTTTCAGTGGAATACCCAGCAGAAATGTGTGGAACCTCCCTCCCTCTTCGGCTTCTTGCATCGTCCTCAGTGGCTCTCTGGGCTCACAGAGGTTTTGGGGTTTGTAACAGAGGCAGCTTCCTTAATTCTCCGTCCTGCAGTAAAGCAAATTAGTTTTAAAACCTCTGTTTTAAAACTAATTACTCCAGCCCTGCTTTGGGTAATTATCCCATTGTTTCCATGCATTTCTCTCTCCCATGTGGAAGCATTTCACTGGGGGTGGAGCAGGGCCTTGTGATTGTCACCAGTGTCAGGTGACATGGCTGGATCACAAAATCCCAAAATGGTTTGGGTTGGAAGGGACCTTAAGGATCATCCAATTCCACCCCCTGCCATGGGCAGGGACACCTTCCACCAGCCCAGGTTACTCCAAGCCCCCTCCAACCTGGCCTTGGACACTTCCAGGGATCCAGGGGCAGCCACAGCTTCTGTGGGCAACCTGTGCCAGGGCCTCCCCACCCTCCCAGGGAAGAATTCCTTCCCAATATCCCACCTAACCCTGCCCTCTGGCAGTGGGAAACCATTCCCCCGTGTCACAGAATCACAGAATCAGCTGAGTTGGAAGGGACCTCTCAGATCATCAAGTCCAACCCTTGATCCAACCCCGCCGTGGTTCCCAGCCCATGGCACTGATGCCACATCCAGTCTCACCTTAAACACCTCCAGGGATGGAGAATCCACCCCCTCCCTGGGCAGCCCATTCCAATGGCTGAGCACTCTGTAAAAAATTTCTTCCTAATGTCCAACCTAAACCTGCCCTGTGTCCTGTCACTCCAGGCCCATGTCCAAGGTCCCTCTCCAGTTTTCTTGTAGGATCTTGGTGCTTCTAACATGGCTTTACAGTCCTCTGCTGATAATTTTCATTTTGAAAGGAAAAGGGAGATTTCTTGCCTTCGTTACAGGGAGAGCAGTCAGATGTGATTAATTTTGAGAATTAGGCACAAATGGCAAGTAAAAAATTTCCAGTTACTTTTTGTTTTGTGGCCTGCCATGTCTCTGTCCCGCTCAGGGCCCTCACAGCCTGTCGCAGGCCTTGTGCTGTGTTTTTGTTCGGCACTAAAAGAACCTTTTTTTCCACCACACATGTGAAAAAATTAAAATGGAGCTTAAAAAACACTTTTCTTTGCTGCCTTGTCCCCGCACCTCCCAACACCCTCAGCCAGCAGAGGGAGGAGGAATTGCTTTCTCTGTTGTGAAGGAGTGGGATCCTCCTCTGGGGTCCTCCGGGGGTGCTGATTTAGGCTTTGGGCTGTGGGTGCTGTTGAGGTTTCCCTGTTGGTGAGAGGCTGTTTGGGGCTGGCTGGGGGGTCTCCAATATGTTCTGTCCATGAGTGTTTATAATTCCAGGCCTTCTCCACTTTCCCAAATCCATTTCAGCTGTGTGCTGAAGGACACTGTTTCCCTCTGCACTTTGTCCTGGCCGAGGGAGGTGCCGTCAAACCCTGCCCCTGACCAGCACAACCCTTGTGCCTGCACAGTGAGGAATGTGCTGGGGCTTGGGGGCCTGTCTTGGGGGTGCTGTGGGCACACAGTGCCTCCTGAGCTGGCCAAAAGCAAGGATGCTTTGGCCTTTGGGGATGAAATGGGTCTTCTGAGCAGCAGGAGGGGCCAAGCTGGAGCGCAGGGTGAAGGTCAGGAGGGGATGTCCCAGCTGAGCTGCCAGGCCTGTCCTCCTGACCTGGAATGGCTCGGGATCATCCAGCAGGAGGGAGCTCCAAGCAAACACTGGGAGTGTTGCACTGCTGTGGCCCTGCCCCCCTCTCCTGCCCGGGCTGCCCCCCTGCATCCCGAGCCTGGCAGGGAAAATTATCCACCTGAAATGGCACCAAGAAGGTGCTGAACCAGTGTTATAAAGGGTTTTCTTGCTGGACTGGAGCAGCACATCCATGGACTCCTGGCTGAGTCCTTTCAGCATCACTGCCCCTGCCCTGGGTGTGTTTTCCTGGCAGGGGATGGATGGACTCCACCAGGAGCCCTTGGGGTTCTCGACCACATCTCCGAAGGTTTCTGAAACTTTCTGGAGAAGAGGAAAAAGATGGAATTAAATGTCCTGCAGATAACAGAAGGACAATGCAGGAGGGATATAACCACTGTCCCAGAGACAGCAACTGGCTCTTACAAATTCCCCAAAGGATGGTCCTGTTTCAGCTGCAGTAACTGGAGTGTTTCCAAAGCACTGATGGACTGGAACTACTCATCTCAGTTAATGGAAGTTTTAAATCACTGGAGGCTTTTGTTACATCTCTTGACTCAAACTGAACAATTACAGGCATTCTGACCCCACAGAGTGTTTTTCCATGTCCAGAAGCACTTGGAAGGAGGATCTGGGGATGGAGTAACCCTGTTCTGTTGCTCTAATGAGTGCCCAGACCAGCATGTGAAAAACAGAGCACCAAAGCTTCCTGCACATCTGCTCATCCCAGCCAGAGCAGCACATCCAAGCCCAAGGTGTGTTGGCCACCCCAGACACTCCCTGTTGCTTTTGCTGAGGTGCAGGAATGGCAGTGGGGTTGGAGACTTCGCGTTTGTTTCCAACCAAGGCCACGCTGCTCTGGGCACAGGAGAGCAACAGTGGGACAGCAACAAGCAGAGCAGCAAATGTGGGAAGCCAGGAGAGGTCCAGGACACTTGGTAATGGGATCTTCCCTCTGTGGGGGACTGGGGAAAGCCTTTAACAAAGGCTTTTTTTTTCCAGTTCACCCCGTGGAAACTGTGTGTATGTTCAGTTCTGCTGCTCAGTTCATGTTGGTCGTTTTAATTCAGAATATGCAGATGTTGAATTGACTGTTGCCTTGGGGGATGTTCTGGGGAGAATGGACTGGCCTAACCCTCATCTTCCCACACCCCAGCAGGGCAGGGACGATTACAGGGAGTGACTCTGGGTGTCCCTGCAGTGTCCCCTGTGCCCTGGCAGTGGGGACCTCCCGTCCCCTGCCCTCTGTGCCACCCCTGCTCAGGGGAGGGGTGACACCTCCTGTCCCCCTGTCCCTCTCCTGAGGGACCAGTGGAGTCAGAAGGAAACTTTGCAGCTGATTCAAGGTCCGAAGGGGTGAAGGGGGCTGTGTGTGTATGTCCCCTTTCCCACCCACTGCTGCACCCTCCCACCCCATGTGGATCACTGGCTGGTACAGAACCCAGTGAGCACCAAAACCCCAGGACTCATTTCACTGAGGCCCCACCTACAGCCAAGAGCAAAGGTAATGACCACACAGGGGGCTGCCTGGGAGCTTCCAAAGTCCCTTGCTCTCCCCCCAAAATAATTAATAAAATCAAAGCAGTTGTTCACTGGAGACCTCAGCCTTGCTCTGATGGCCTGGAGCTGGAGTGATCCAGCCCCAGCCTCCAGGCACTGCCCCACAGCCACTCTGAGCTGGGTACTTGGCTCAGCAGAGCTAAGGTAGGGCTGATTTTTGTCTTCTTTAGAGCCATTTTGACTTCCTTTTTTTTGGTTGTTTTTTTTTTTCTCCCTCCCCCATTTCCTACTTCCCTGTTGCAAGGACATGCAACCACTAAGTGCAGCTGCTGCATTCCACATCTTGAACTGGTGACTGAGGCCAGGATGGATGGATGAATGGATGGATGGATGGATGTTCAAACATCCTCAGACTCACCATGCTCTTGACCAGCTGCACTAGGCAGCTTTGCCCTCCAGTGCTGGGTGACAGCTCAGACCAGGCTCAACAGAGAACCTTTTAGGACTCAAAATTAACCTTTCAAACGCACTGAAAGCCTGGCAGCACCTGGATTCCACCTGGGCTGGTGGAGATGTCCCTGCCCATGGCAGGAGGTTGGAACAAGATGAGCTTTCAGGTCCCTTCCAACCCAAACCATTCTGGGATCCTCTGATTCTCCCCATGGTGATCACTGGTCCCTCCTGACACTGCTCTGGTGCCAACACTGCCTCAGGAGCAGTTGTATTGTTGCCTTGTGCAAACTGGAACAGCAGCCAAATTTTTCCAGTCCGTTATGAGCTGGACCAGTGCAAAGTCCAGAGATTAAAGGCCTGGATTTGTCCCCTGCTCTCCTGCATCAAAGGAGTTTCCAAGCCTCCAGGGGAAAAATCCCAGAGCCCTTGTGAACCCAGATGTTTTGCTCAGCCCAGTGGGATATACCTTGTGTAAGGGACAGCAAATCCTGTGGGCAGAGCTGAGGCTTAGAAAGGGAAAGACTTGTCTGAAGTAGAAGAAAACAGTGTGAGAGACAGAGAGAGAAGAGAGGGAAAGAAATTAGATTTCTTTCTTTTATTATACAGGATCGTATGTACAAGGTCACCTTTCTCCCAAACATCAGCATCACAGTCAGTTCATAGCAAAAACTGCAGCTCATCTCTCCAGGCCTAGAAAACAGCTCTACAAGGCTCAGCACAACAGTGGAGACTGGACAGGAACCGGCACAGGGAGGGGAAAGCTCTGTTATCCCTTTGATCCCTCACCAAACATTCCAAACTAAGAAATGCAAATCAAACCTTGTACTTCACTCCAGGGTGGCCCTGGGGGGCTTGGAGTGTTGCCCCCAGGCCTGTTTTCCCCTTCACCCTTCAGAGATGCCATGGATGAGGTCGGAGCACTCGGAAGGACCCGGGGCCATGCGTGGGGTGGGAGGGTCTGACCAAGGAGAGGGTGTGGACACCGGGCTGGAGTCAAAGCACTGGGGGGGTGTGTGTGTGTTTTGGAGGGCCAGGAGGTGGGCAGGACACGTCGGATCAGAATAAAGTGCTGCAGTGAGTTCCAGTCCCATCTAGCCCAGGAAAACCGGGTAAGCCCAGGAAGGAGGAAGGAGGAGGAGAAAGGCTGAGAGCTCTCAGGGGTGTGGCATGAGGGGGTTCCCCTGAGGAGCCGCTGCAATGTGGGGAGCAGGGGAGGTGCCTGCACCCCCACGTGCACTGTGCTGGGAGCACTCCCTGTTCCCAGGGGCTGTCCCACTGCACGGACCCCGCGGGCTGTGACGGAGCACGGCAGGAACAGGAGCTGCTGGAGCTCTCCTGACGTGCCAGGTCGGTGTGAGAGGGGGCAGGAGGAGCTGTGGGCTCCCGAGGGAAGGAGCTGATGTCTCTGGCACTGGGCTGCAGAAGTGGGTGCTCTCCATCCCTCGCAGGGAGCAGCTGGACCAAGCCAAGGGTCTCACCCTCACCCCCCCTCACTCTGCAGAGCCTTGCTCAGCCTTCACACGGTGCCTTCCCAGTGGACAGTGAGACCAAACCACTGAAGATGACGTGGGCTTTGTTCCTCCTGCTTGGCATCACTTGCTTTCCTGCAGCTTCCTCTCCCCTTCCCTCTTCCAAGCAGCTTCCAGAGCACAGCACAAGCTCCAGCTCCGACTCCTTCCCACCTGGCAGTGCCTGTGGGCCCACGGTGGTTCGTGGGGCAGGAGAGCCGTGACAGGAGGTGACTGTTGTGGAGGGCAGCTCACCCCACACCCTCCTCCTCACCAGGATCCCCAGTGCAGGAACACAAACCATCCACACTGAGACAGTACTTTCCCCTCAGTCAGGAAATGCTCTGGCTCTCACCTCACACGGGGAAAAACGTCTGTGTTGGGCTGGGCTGAGTCCTCCCCGCTCTCCTGCAAACCCCTCGGGCTCCCTGGGGACACCACTCTCCTGTTCTCCAGTCCGTGGTGGCTCTGGGCTGGGCAGGTTGGGCTCCTGCCTCCCCTGGCTGCAGAGCTCCCAATCCATTGCAGGGGCAGTGGGGATTCACTGGGATGATGAGTTTTCCTTGTCTTTGCTTTACAGATGGATGGAAGATGTCGGGCCATGTTTCTCCTTTTGGATGCCAGGTAGAGATGACAGCAGCACTTCCATTCAGCTTGCCTTGCTCAACGTGCCAGGACAGGGTTTAGCCTCGTGCTTTCCTCACACAGTTGCTCACTGCTGTTCTGAGAGGGCTGTGAGGGGAGAAGGGGGAGGGACATCATTGTCCTTGAACCCCAAAGATTTGGCATTTAGGAAAGGGAGCGAGGGGCTGGCCAGGGACTCAGCTGAGCAGCCAAGCTCCCTGGATCAGTGGGAAAGAGCATCTTCTGAAGCAGCAACCCCCCACCCCAGCATGCCCAGAAGGAGAGCTCTTGCTCAGAATCAGCCTCCAAACAGCAGTGCAGGAGCTGTACCTGGTTACTGTAGTCTGGCATCCTCCACATCTGTGTAATGGCTGTTCTCCTGCAGGGAAAAGGGAACCAGAAACAGGAGATCACCACGTGGGGGTGTGTTTTGGAGGGGAAGGAGGTGGGCAGGACACATCAGATCTGAATAAAGTGCTGCCTGAGTTTCAGTCCCATCTGTCCCAGGAAAACTGGATAAACCCAGGAAGGAGGAACAAAGAGGAGAAAGGCTGAGGGCTCTTGGGTCACACATCCCTCCTGCCCTGCCTGGGGTGCTGTGACACCTCTCACGTGGTGACCAGCTGGTGCCCTGGGGTGGGAGAGCAGTGCCAGGATGCTCAGGGTGAGGGAGGAGCTACAAAACACACGGGCCATGGGCACCAGGTGCCGTGGAGGTGGTTTCTGGCACACAACAGTTGCAGGCAAAACCAAAAGTTTCCTCCGGCTTCTTATTCTGGGATGGCTCTGCCAAGCAGACCTGGGATGTGGGATTCCCTCTTGGGCTTTGAAGTGATAGAATTCATAGAATCATTTTGGTTGGAAAAGACTTCTAAGATCATCAAGTCCAACAATTAACCCAGCACCTCTTTGTTCACTTCCCTGGGCAGCTGTTCCAATGCCTGGCCACACTTTCAAGGAAGAATTTTTCCCTGATATCCAACCTAAACCTCCCCCTGGCACAGCTGGAGGCTGTTCCCTCTCCTCCTGTCCCTTGTTCCCTGGGAGCAGAGCCCGACTCCCCCCCGGCTCCCCCCTCCTGTCAGGGGGTTGCAGAGCCAGAAGGTCCCCCCTGAGCCTCCTTTTCTCCAGGCTGAGCCCCCCCAGTTCCCTCTCAGCTGCCCCTCAGACTTGTGCTGATAAGCCAAAACTGCATTAACACAGCAGAAAGTCTGACTATGAACCAACCACTTTATGCTGCACTTATCAAGTATTTTCCACACCTAAATTCACTGCTCAGAGCTCAATATTTAACAAGTGCACTTGGATTGGTGGTCCAAAAAAACCTGCTTTGGCTCTGAGGGGTGGGGGTGTTACAGGAGAAGAGTCAGAGGTCACTCACAGACCTGATGGAGCAGAGCCAAAGGGGTTTTAGGGACCCGTGTGGGCACCATGTCCATGGACAGCAGATGGTGATGGCCACAGTGATGTGTGTGAGCCAAAGAGATGTGGGATAAAGGAGTCACTCCCCAGGAACTGGGAAGACTTCAGAGCTGTTCAGTGTTGTCAGGTCAGGAGCACACCCCAAAGGCTGGTTCTGGGGAGCTGCCTCTCAGTGCTTGAGACCCTCACACGACCTGCACACACTGACCTGCCCCAGGAGAGCACATGGGAGCCTGTCTGGTGTTGGGAGGGAAATATTTCCGGTCTCAAAGCCACTTCAGGACCAGAGAGTTACAGAAAACAGAGATGGAAGGGAGCTGAAATAGTCATCCTGTTCATCTCTTAATGAAGACCAGCTCTTCCCAAACCAGTGCCAGCAGATGTCTGTTCACTGTTTTCTTATCCCAACATTGGCAGACAAGTCCACATTCTTTGTTGACAGGCTGTGTGCTGCCTTATCATCATTAACATCAGCAAGTTACCCCTTAATTTCTCCCATCTGTTTCCCTTGATGTAATTCAAACCTGGCCTTCCTTATCCAAGTGGCACAGAGCTTGTGCCTTTCTTCTTCCAGTACCTGCTATGATGTCTCCCCCTCATCAGCTCTCCCAGGATTTAGCAGCAGTGAAGGAAGACCCGTTCAGCCCCCTCATCCATCCTGACTTAAGGCAGGACAGAGCAGGAGAGCACAAACCAGCTCTCCCGGGAAGTGTTTGGAGCTGCAGGAGCTCTCTGGCCACTGGAGGAGTGCTGGGGGTGTGTTGTGAGCTCACCCCACAGATGAGGGGTGAGGAATAAGAGAGGGATGCTGAGCTTCATCCTCACTTCTGCTGCCACCAGTGCCAGGGTGGGGAAGGAATGGACTTGTACCAGGGGACACTCAGGGCAGGTTCAGGGCCTGCCCCTGCCATGCCAGCCAACCCAGCTTCCCAGGGCTGTGGACAGGAGGGCAGTCCTTCCACCCCTATTGCCCTGACCTGGGTCTGGAGATGATCCTGTTCTCATAAAAGTCTTAATTTTGGATAAATGACAGTGCTGCCAGTGGTCACACAGTGCCCTGTATGGCACTGCCATACCCAAGCATGGAATGACAGCACAAAGGGCAATGGCTTCCCACTGCCAGAGGGCAGGGAGAGATGGGATATTGGGAAGAAATCCTTCCCTGGGAGGGTGGGGAGGCCCTGGCACAGGTTGCCCAGAGAAGCTGTGACTGCCCCTGGATCCCTGGAAGTGTCCAAGGCCAGGTTGGACGGGGCTTGGAGCAACCTGGGCTAGTTGCTCCATGGCAGGGGTTGGAACTGGATGGGCTTTCAGGTCCTTCCAACTCCTGTGATTCCATGGATGTCTAGTCAGATGGAAGGGCACTGCAAATGCACAGAGTCAGGAAAGTGCAGTTAATTTACCACAGCCTGTCTTTGCCATGTGTTCAAATCCATCCAAGAATTACTTGGGAGCAGAGCAATTTGGTTTGAACAATTACTAGTTGTGAAATCAAGGAAAATGTGGTTTGAATTTTAAGAGCCAAGCACGTTTCTTCACCATCTCCCCACGCATTTGCAAGGGCAGCAGAACAGCTGGGAAGAATGAGCTGAGAACAATCACAGGATTTAAAGACACTGATTTCTTTGGAGGAAGGGAAAACTACTCTTCCCAGGGATTTAGCAAGTTCCAGTATAACTGTGGTCCACTATGAACTCCTTTGGCTGGGAGGAGGCATCATCCAAGCTCTCTTACCAGTTCATCTTCACACTCATCCTGTGCAAGACCCTCCTCCTCCCCCTCGTCCCCGTTGAGCGGCTCCTCCGTGTTGGCCTCGGCCTCCGACGCCGTGTCCTCCTGGGACACTTCACTTTTGCTGCTCTCAGCCTTCTTCCGAACCTCTGAGGGGGCAAAAGCACTGGGATCAGGGGCTGGGGGCACCACCAGAGCCTGGGCACACCAGTGCAGAGGGATCAGGGGCTGAGGGCAGTGCCGGAGTCGGGGCACACCAGTGCAGAGGGCTCCCAAATTCACTCGGTGGGTAAATAATGATCTCGGGGGTTTTCTGCAAAGGGAAGTTTTGCAGATTTTGAGGAAACTGCCCCAGAGACCTTGGAAAGAGCAGAGTGGATTCTACATCACTCCAGGGAGTGTGGAAGCCAGACAGGATGGGATAGGCTAGGCTAGCATAGGATAGGACAGAGAAGAGTAGAACAGAATAATAGAAAAAAAAGCAGACTAAGAAAATACAAACCATATAACTAAAGAAAAAAAAATCTCATAATTTTGAACCCAAGTCCATAATTTGGGGAATTCTGATATGTAATTATGGCTTGTGCTTCTACCCTGGATCCTGGGGGCTGACCCTTCACTGTTAGAGTCCAGAGGATGCTCTAAGTTGTGCTGCTCGGGGCTGGCCCTGAGGCACTCCCCCACGCCACTGACCTGCAGACAGCTTCTGTTCCTCTGCAATCTGCTCCAGCCGGCCCAGCAGAGCATCAATGTTGGACTTGATCTGTGTCAGCTCAGTTTTGATTGTCTGCAGCTCACTGCTCTTCACTTGGAGGGAGGAAGAGGGGAAAACAAAAGGCCTTTAGTGCCCTGCAGAGCACCCGCAGAGCCTGCCCTCACCCCCCCTGCCCAGGGTTACAGACATGGAGGAACCCCAACTGCTGAGTAGGGTGAAAACACAAGGAGGAACCCCACACTGGAAACTGCTCCTCAGTCCCTACTGCCTGCTGGGGGCTGCAGGGGGCTGCATGCACCCAAAAAAGCCTGGGAGTCTGCTGCCCAGGCAGCTTGTGGAGACTGACACCAGGCTTTGGCCCAACCCTTCCCCAGCTGCTCAGGCTGTTGTTTCCAGATGTTTTGGGGTGAAGGCTTTCCCTGGGAGCACCCTGCCTGTGGGTGGGTGCCTGGGGCCAGGGGGTCCATGTGCACACCCACAGAATCCCAGAATCAACCAGATTGGAAAAGACCTCCGAGACCATTGAGTCCAACCTTGATCCAACCCCGCTGTGGTTCCCAGCCCATGGCACTGATGCCACATCCAGTCTCACCTTAAACACCTCCAGGGATGATGACTCCACCCCTTCCCTGGGCAGCCCAATCCAATGGCTGATCACTCTCTCTGTAAAATATTTCTTCCTAATATCCAACCTAAACCTCCCCTGGCACAGCTCAAGCTGTGCCCTCTTGTCCTACTGCTGGTTCCTGGGAGAAGAGCCCGACCCCCACCTGGCTCCCCCCTCCTGTCAGGGAGTTGCAGAGTCAGGAGGTCTCCCCTGAGCCTCCTCCTCTCCAGGCTGAGCCCCCCCAGCTCCCTCAGCCTCTCCTCCCAGCACTTGTGCTCCAGTCCCTTCCCCACCCTCGCTGCTCTTCCCTGGCCCTGCTCCAGCCCCTCCATGTCCTTCCTGAGCTGAGGGCCCAGAACTGGACACAGCACTCCAGGGGTGGCCTCACCAGTGCTGAGTCCAGGGGCAGAATCACTGCCCTGCTCCTGCTGCCACACTGTTCCTGAGCCAGGCCAGGATCCATTGGCCCTCTTGGCCACCTGGGCACACTCTGGCTCCTGTTCAGTTCCCTGTCCATCCCCACTCCCAGCTCCCTTCCTGCCTGGCTGCTCTCCAGCCCCTCTGTCCCAGCCTGTAGAACCAATGGGGGTTGTTGTGGCCAAAGTGCAGGACCCGGCCCTTGGCCTGGTTGATCCCCACCCTGTTGGGTACCATCCAGCCCCTCATCCCACACTCACACTTGAGCTTGGCCGAGCTGTTGGCGATGGCAGCCGACCTGGCGAAGAGCTTCACGGGCAGCGAGGCCTTCACGCGCCGCACCAGGGGGATGGTGACCCGGGGCCTCTTCACAGGGACCACCCTGGGCACTGGGGACACTCTGCCCCGGTACTCGAAGAGCCTGGAGTTGGGGGGAAGGATGGAGGGGGTGAAGCAGCCCTGCAGCACCCCCGGCCCTGCCCTGACACCCAGCTGGAGCCCAAGGGGTGCTGGTGAAGATCCAGGGCACAGCCCGGCCATCAGAGCCCACCATGGGGCTGGGCTGGACCACTCTGCACCCACCTCCCTCCCCCACACTGCAGGGAAGGTCTTACCCCACAGAAACCCCCCCTGGGCTGACCCTGCCCCGTTCACCTGTCGTAGAAGTCGTCTCTGTAATAGTCGTAGTCGAAGTCGTAGCCACTGTGGAGACAGTGAGGGGAGCACAGGTTCAGTACTGCTGGGCATTCATTCTGCTGCTCCCCCACTGCCTGCTGAGCACCCCCAGGGCCATAAAGAGTAAATAAATTGCTCCCCCTCCATAAGGGCCCCTCTGTCCTTTCACCTGGCAGGACATGGACACTTGTCCTCCTGGCTGCAAGGGCTGCAGAGACCTGGGCTGAGCCCAGGAGGAAGATTTGGGGGGGCTTAAGGCACTGGAGAGAGGGGTGATGGCAGCAGAGTGCTAACCTGGTTCTCTTGAGATGAAGTGAGAAGATGTGCAGGGAGAGAAGTCAGGAAGAAGGGGATATTTATTAATTTAACATCTTTGCTTTCAAAGGTGTTTAAACCTCTCCCACCCCCAGCCAGACAATGCCCACAGCCTGTTTTCTTAAGCCTGAGCTGAATTTTAACCCAAAGCCAGAACCTTTCTCACTCCCTGGACACCCAGTAACTGGTTTTCCCTCCTGCTGCAGCTGTTTTTTCCCAAGGCAGCACAGACCAGGTGGTTTGAGCCACACTGGGAGCTGCTGTCCCACCTCCCCACTGTGCTGAGGCTCAGTCAGCCTGGGCAGGTCAGGAGCGATGGTGACAGTCCCTTCTCTCTGCTCCCAACAAACAGAAGGGCTACTGCAGCCCCTGAAAACAAAGAGTCTGTCCTGCTTCCTGAAACTCCTTGAACTGGCTTATAAAAAAATCTAATGGGAAGAGAGACTGATGGGAAAAGGGAAGAACTCTGAGCCAGGAGGATCTGGGGATGGGCAGAGGGAAGGACGAGCACTCAAGTATGTAGCTGAGAGTAAATTTGGTGTCCAGCTTCTAAAGCAGAAGTGACAAGAAGAATGTGTGGCTTGAAAGGCTGGTGGGAAGTGTGGTTTGGACCAGGAATTCCAGGCTGGACCCAACAAGTCTGTCTTGTCTATGCTGGCACTGGGCTTCCCAGCCACTGCTGAGTTTCAGGTACTGGCTGCTTTCTTAAATGTGATTTTTCCATGTTCCTTGGATGCTCCTTGGGTTCCCTAGACACCTGTGGCACATGTGGAGACTCACTCTGTGCCTCAGGGGGCCTTGAGCACAGTGTGGATGGTTGGAGGCACCCAGAGCTGGTGTGAGGGGTTAAGGTCAAGGCATGTGCACCTACTGCCTCCTCTGGGCTTTGCTGCCACCACCAGACCCTGCCAGGGACTTCTTATGGATTGGGACCTTCTCCCTGAGCAGCTGCTGCCTGTGGCATTCACGGCTGGGGGAGGGCAGGCGTGATCATGGAGGTGTTATCACCACAACCCTTCCCAATCCCGAGTTTTTGAGGAAAACCAGCCATTTTTTACAGCCTCATAGGTGAATTTCAAATTCTTTTCAGTCTTGGTGCCCTCCCCTTCTGACCCAAGTTGTAGCCAACATTTCTGCTGGGCTCAGAGGAATATCCTGCAGCCTCTGTCCCAACTACTGGGTTAATAAACAATCTGTGTTTGTTTATTCCCTTTTCTGCATTGAAAGGGGAAGGTAATTCTCCTGCTGGAATAAACCAGATGGGCAGCATGGAACGAGATGGACCTTCATGAGGTTTCTGTGACTGGTAAATTGATTTTCTTTCTAACCTGGGAAGAAACCTGGAGATACAGAAAATTTCCAAGAAAACAGCTCCCCTCAGCCTGCCAATCTATTCTGATCACCCAGGATATTTGACTCCAGTCCTGCTTGAATCCAACAAACACAGAATACCAGCAAAATAGGAAGTCATTTGAAAGGAAAATTGAACTAGGATGCTTCTACACTGTCAGACTCCCCCTCTTCAATTTTTTTTCCCCTCCTTAGATTCACTCAAATGAAATTGCTGCAATTTTGTAATATTTTCAATCCTGACAGGCTCTGATGAGGTGTTTCTGACTTACTCCAGCAGTGCCTTGGAGCCAATGTTCTCTGTAGCCACAGGCAAGAGAAACCAGTGGCGTCTCTCTGCAAGCAGTGTCTTTATTCCCAGCTAAAGCCCCTTCCATGGGGAGTGGCTCCAGTTAGGAAGTTCTCTGTGGCTTGGAGACCACGAGGCAGCTTTAGGGCATTTGTTCATAAACAGCACAAAGCTTGGGGATATTTGGCAAGCTGCTGAAATGGCCACATTCCTTTCTCCTGATCCCATTCACATTCCAGGGCTGAGCTTTTCCTCCAAGCCTTTGCTCCCCAGGGAAGCCCCATCCTGGTTGGGAAGCTCCAACTCCATCACAGGGGCACTGCCCCTCTGCAGCCAGCGCTGTCCTGGGCACAGCCTGGCATCTGGGAACAAGGACTGAAGCCCTGAGCAGGGCAGACACCCTCCATCTCTCCATCACTTACCCTGCCCTGCATTTGGGCACTTCCACCTCACTCCCAGGCTCAGCTCCAGCACCAGCAGGATAAATCCTGGCCTCAAATACCTGTAGATCCCACCTGGTGTGGACTGGAGAAGGATGGAGAAGCCTGAAAGCTCAGGTGAACTCCTCAGCCTTTTTCAAGACCAGTCAAACAGCAGTTTGCTGGATGAAGTGGCCAATGAACCCTGTAAATGTTATTCTGCTGTTACTCCCTTTTTCCATAAGGAATGTGTGACCAAAGAGGGCAGCCTTGCATTTTCCTGGTGGGAATCACTCCTGGCCCAGTTCTGCAGTGTGTTCACAGAGGCAGTGGAGGGGTCACCCCCTGCCTGGACTGCAGGGCAGGGCACCAAGAACATCTGTGGGTGCAAAGCACGAGGCTGGGAGCAACTCCTGCCCTGGCCCTGAATTTCTATGGGATTGGAGACAATTCCACCTGCTTCAAAGGGAATTAGGGGCATAATTGCCCTGGGGAGCTGGTCCTGACTTCCCAAAACACTGATCCCAGCCTCTGGCAGTGATGCTTCAGTACCTGCTGACCATGGGACAGCCTTCAGGGAAGGCAGCAGGCTGGAACAAGGGAATAATAAGGGAATATGGGAATAATAAGGGAGTAAAAAGGGAATAAGTCTGTGGCTGTCTGACCCTGCTATAACACCCCAGTCAGTCATGGCTCAACAGACAGTGCCAGGGAGGCAGTGCCTGGATGCTTTTAGCTTCACCTTTGGAATCAGGCTTTGAGCACAGGGCAGCTCTTCCAGTATCAACCCAGGAAAAAGGCTGGTAAAAGGGAGTGCTCTTGCATTGGTGATTTATGGGTGCCTCAAAATTCCACTGCACGTGGGATAAACCCTCCTGAGACTGATGGATCGTTTACCAGGGACCTGCCAGGCCTGACTTTGTGCACGGGAACCATTTCTGCTGTTTTTCAATCCGTTGGTGACATTGCACCCTTTAAAAATAAAGTTGGGACAACTGGAGGGAGAGGCTGGAAGGCTCCAAGTAACACCCTGCTTCCACCTCCTGCTGCACTGCTCCTGCTTTGTTTTCCTTTAGCAATTAAATAACATTTACTAACGACTCACCAAGGCTCCAAATGCAACTGTTCAGAACAGGAGGGTGACTGTCTGTACGTGCTGCCCCTGCCCCACGTGTGGGGGGCCAGCTCTGATCAGGCAAATGTGCATTGGAGCATCTGGGCTTTAATTGCTGCCTGATGCCAATAATTATGAGGGACACACTTGTGCTCAGCTGCCACCCTCCCTGCTCATGGCTGCACAGCCTCCATGAACACCTGCTGGATTTTCCTTGGAAATTCTGGTGTTGACCAAAGAGTGAACCTGTGTAGCTGCTGTGAGATTCCTTCCTCCAGCAAACAGTGGGAAACTGGGGAGGAATGTGGCATTCCCAAGGTGCTGGGGCTGCTCTAAGATGGGATGGCATGAACATCCCTTGCCAGTGCTGGCTCTGCTGGGCTGGGGCACCACTGCCCACCTCCCCTGTGCCCTGAGGCTGCTCTGAGCCCTGCCTGGCTGCATTTGGCCCTGAGGTGTCACTGCTGCCAGCACCACTGCCAGGACCTGGAGGAGTGTCTGGAGATGGGCTGACAGCAGGGATTGCAGGGATTGTAACAGGATCACGAGGGATTTAGATTCCAGTGAGCTGGAAGGGCACTGCCCACCTGCATCTGCTGCCTGTGACGATCAGTTTGTGCCTGTCACCACTTCAGAGACCCTTCCATGGGCCACTGAGCTGCTCCTGCAGTTCCTGGGTTGTCCTCACTGTGCCTTTGGCTACAGAGCAGTGTCAGCACCAGCTCTGCAGGGCAGGGCAGGGATTTGTGCCCCCAAAGGGCACTGGCAGCCCCTGCTGCCTTGGGGCAGAGCCACCTTCCCTTCCCACCAGCTCCCAGCAAGGTGGGTTCACTGGCACCGCCCTGAACATGGCCCCAAATGCCCCAGGAGATCTTGTTCCTTCCCTTCCCTTTTCCCCCTCTCACACAGACTTGGATTGAGGCAAAGGCAACTCCAACCTTTGGAAAACTCCTGTGCTGTGTTTAACCCAGCATTTCTATAAATTATGGTGCTGTGATTTTTTGAAGTCTAACATTTAGAAAAATGGATGGTGGTTCAGGAAGCTGTAATCACAGCCCTCTGCAAACCTGCATTCCCTGCTTTCTGGGAGACATTGGAAGCTCTGCTAGTCCAGACGGCAAAGTTTAAATCTGACAGCCAGTCTGGGATGAAATATTGCTGGTGCTCAGAGCAGTGCAGCTCTCTGGCCCATCTTTTAGCATATCCATATTTGTGGGAGGGAACAAAAATCTCTTGTTTGCTCTCTCTCAGCAGCCTGGAAGTCTGAAATATTGGGCATTCCACAGACAGGAATTAGAGCTCCAGGCACGGATGAGCAGGGAATGAAATGCTTGTTGGTGCAAGATGGATGGAGGGAGCTGATGTGTGTTATGGCCTAGCCCCACCTGAGCTGCACACGTCCTGTCCAAACAGCAGGATTTGTGTCATCTCTGTTTCCACCAGTGTGGGGAATGCACAGTCCCACTCCCCTCAAGTGGGAATCCAGAGGGCCACGTCCTGGTGAAGGTCCAAACTGGCCCAGGGTGGGAGGCAAAATCTGCCTGAAAGCTGCAGGGTCTCAGCTGTGACTTGTGGAAGGTCTCCACAGACACCCTGGGGGTGGTGGGAGGGCTCCTGGGGCTCAGGTGGGTCTGTCTGTGCCACAACAGTGTTGTCACCCCCAAGGTTTGTCATTCCAGCAGCACACCACACGGCTGAGTCTGAACTGTGGGTTCTCCTCAGCCCTCTCCCTTTTTTCTCCTTTTTGTAGAAAAATCTACAGTTCTCTCCTGATTTCCATTTTTACTACACCCACCTATAATCCTGATACTCATTTTAGTCTTTCCTTCCCCACGTCACACCTTCTGCCTCCTGACTCAGCTCCCCAGTCTCCACACCACGGGACTGGCATCAAAACAACGAGAATTTATAAATAAAGCACATTTGGGGATCTTGTTACTTGGTTTTGGCTTCTTGAACCTGCAGGGTGCTCTTCAAACACCTTTTTTAAGTTTTCCCTTCTGCAACCACAGGAGCAAAAACTTAACTGGGCTTCTCCCCCACTCCCATGACTCCAGTCTGGGACTTAAACGAAAATCTTCACTTCTTGTGAAAATTGTGGTGAAGTCTGTAGAGCTGAAGGCTCTTTTTGACATCTGTAACACGTTACATCCCCCACAGACCTACTCCATGTCCTATCTGTCCCTTGCATTCCCTTGATCCCTTGGTCACTGCTCCTCAAACCAGGCTCCCTTGGGGCTTCCCCCAGACACCTCCTCGGTTTGTCACCTCAGAGGGTTCCAATTTTCTCCTTTTCTTCTCTTCCTTTCCCTGCCCTTTTCCTCTTGCCCATTTTTTGAGCATCTTTCCCTGAGTTATCCCTGTTCCCTGCCCTCCCCCAACTCCCAGCACTGCTGTGCCCCCCTGGCTGGAGGCTCTGGGGCTGAAGAGGGAGCTCCTCTTGGTGCCCCTCTTTCAAGGTCTCTGATGTGGTTAAAGCAGGTCCTGCCCACCCTTTCCAAACAGCTCCTGCATAGGTGGGACCCTGCCCAGGCAGAGTTGGCCGACCCTGGGGCAGCCACTGCTGCCTTGTGCTGGTTCTCTTCCCTTCAGCCAAGCACTGAGGGCCCTGCAAAGGACCAGGAGCCCCGGGAGGAGACCTGGATGTCCCAGGAGCTGGGGGCGGGGAGCAGGGAGCTCAGGGCAGTGGTTGTGGGCAAAGACCAACCTGGAGACCTTGTTGAAGGGAGGTGACGCTGTGGAGACCTACCTGTACAAGGCAGAGGCTGCTCTCTTGAGCCCTTTGGGTCTGTTGGGTTTGGGTTCCCCGGCCATGTTGATATCTGCAAGGAAGGGACACACAGCTGTGACACGTCCCTGCTCACCCTCACCCACCCCAAGCACAGGAAGAGCCCCTGCCAGGGCTCCTCCACACCTCCCACCCTATCTCCACCTGCTTTTGGCATGGCTGGGGGTCTGCTGCACCTCCACAAGAAGGCAAATTCTTGCACTGGGAAAACCTCCTCCTTTTCCTTTACAGAGCCAACGACGGGTCACTCTGAAGTCGAGGCCCTGCCCGTGCTCTAATCCACACACACGGATCCAGAACAAGGTTTGGGGAGAACTTGGTGCTGCTGTGACAAAGCACAGACAACATATAAACCTGCTGCCCATCGATAACTGCTGGCAATCCATCCCTGGCTCCTTCTGCAAGGACTAGGAAAGCTCAGCACGAGCCAGGAGGGCACTGCTGGGGGTTAGGCTGTGCTGAAAGCTGTGGGGGTGCAGCTCATCTCAGAGGAGCATCTGCCACCAGGGGAGGGGAGAATGAGCTCCTCCAATCCACTGAGGAAATTTCTCTCCTCGGCCTCAGAGCCAGACATTTCTGACATGAAAATAAACATGACAATAATTGGAGAGAGACATTTTACAAAGGTAGAGAGCGATAGGACAAGGGGAGGTGGCTTCAAACTGAAAGAGGGCAGGTTCAGATTAGAGATTGGGAAGAAATTCTTTGCTGTGAGGGTGGTGAGGGACTTGGGTTGGAAGGGATCTTCTCTTACAGCTCATCCAGTCCCACCCCCTGCCATGGGCAGGGACACCTTCCACTTGCTCCAAGCCCTGTCCAAGCCGGCCTTGGACACTTCCAGGGATTCAGGGGCAGCCACAGCTTCTCTGGGCAACCTGTGCCAGGGCCTCCCCACCCTCCCAGAGAAGTGTTTCTTCAGTGATGCCTTGATTTCTGCCACCTGCAGCTTATGGGGCATCCAAACAGCTTTCAGCACGTCAAGCCATTTAAACCTTTTTTTTCCCACACTGTCTAGAGGCACTTTATGGAGAAATGTGGACAGGCCGGTCCACACACCATCAAATAAAGCACCTGCAAAGTGATCCAAAGGAACATTCTACTGACTTTGTTATTAACCAAGAAAATCACCTCCAGGATCATTCCTGCAGGGAATTGCAGGACTGCTGGAATGGGCTGGGCAGGAGGAGCACAGTGGGACAGGGCTCTGGAGGAGCACAGACGTGCTCCCACTGCCCAAATGCCTTGTGCAATTCCTTGGACTGCCTGTCGGGGTCTGCAAGAGCCCACTCCTGCTGGGGCTGGAGCTCAGCCTGTCTGTGAGGCTGTAGGACATGTTGAGGTGTCGCTCAGCTCTCACACCCAGTGTTCCTCTGGAACGTTCTCCTCTCCTCCTTGCTGCCTCTGTCCCTCCATCCCCCTGTTCCCAGAGCTCAGGGGGGTGCAGGAGAGCTGAGCTGAATGCTGACAAGGCTGTCCATGGCACAGGGCAGGGCCAGAGCCAACATCAGGCACACGATCCCCTTCCTGAGCCTGCTGAGCCACACAGTGCTGCTGGCAGGGCTCTTTGCTCTGAGGGAGAGAGGAATGAAGCCTTCCTTAGTGCATCCCAGAACCCTGCCCAGCCCCAGTTCCCTGGCTGTGACCCCTTTTTGCCATCAGGGTGCATCTTGCCAGCTGCCACTCACTCCTCTGGTGAACGGGGAAGGTAATTCCAGCACCAGGCTGATCAACACCTTCAGGGGAGAGGCAGTGAAAGCCCAGAGGTGGAGAAGGACAACTGGTGGTCCCCAGTGCTGCAAAGAGCCCTGTGGAGCCTTCACAGCCACCTGCAGCCTGAGCAGGGAATTCATACTCTCAGCTCTAGTGGTGATGGGCACTCAGATCCCACAGGATTCCCCTGATAGTGAAAAAGGAGAGATAAGAGCTCAGCCTTCACATCACCCAGGACAGATTTTGCATCTTATTCCCTTTCTGGTTGCCTCCTCTGCATCCCTGAATCCATCTGCCCACCCAAAGGCAGTATGGATCCCTCCTGCTCATATCCAGGCACTTGTTCCCACAGGGAGGTTGTGCTTTGTGCAGCCAGCGTGGCAGGGTGAGGGGATGCTGTGGGCCCACCTTCCAGTGCAGAGCTCCCCACAGGAATGGCACCTGTCTCCTGCAATGACTGGGGGGTCTGGGAGCATCTGGAGAAGGCACAGAGGTTGCCAGGACTTGCCTGGCAGAGCAGCCCCTGTCCCAGCACAGGAGGGGCTGCAGCTGTGGTTTTGTGATGCTTTCAGTAACTTGTTGATCCATTAAAATGCAAGTTGGATCGCTTGCACATCTGGTAAGGAAAATAAAAGAAGAAATGGCAGAACTGCTCCTAAAGGCCTCAGGCTGAGATGAGAGATGAGATGAGAGCCAGGAGGATGCTGTTTGCTCTGCTCATCCACCCTGGCATGTGCTGGACATTGTCACCCCAGGGACAGGGGACAGTTGGCACTGGGGACAGGTGACCATGCACACCAACAAGCTGCTGCCCCTGTGCAGGCTGGGGGTGCTTTGCCCCTACCCCAGGCCCTGGAGCCAGGCTGTCCCACTGTGTGGCCATGATCCCCCCTGAGCTCCTGGCACACCCAAAGGCAGCCTGGCAGGGCTGGGCTGCAGCTCTTCCACAGCTCATCCTGCTGAACTCACTGGCTGGGGCTGCCAGGGCACAACGCTCACCCTCCTGCTGCCCACCTGGGCAGGGAAGTTTGACCATCCCCTCAAAGGACCCCCAAACCCTGCCATGAACAGAAGCAGGGACAGTCTTTTCAGCCAGTCCCACCTTGTCCTCCCCCTCCATGTTCCTGCACGACCATCACTCCTCCTTTTAGGGGAAGACTTTCAACCTCGATTTTCCAATCACATTGCTCAGCCCTTCTCTGCTGGGTTCTCCTGGAAGGGGAGTATCCCAGTGTTTACACTCCCCCAAGGACAGCAGTGGGAAGCCTGCTGAGCTCTTTAATGGCAAGAGTGGCCCATGAAGGGAAGGCAGATGAAAGGGAGCTGAATTTCCACCTTGTCCAGGACATGTACAGGACACCCAGCTCTAATACAGTCCTTTGCCTTGGAATGCCAGAGTTCTGGGACCAGCACTGAGAGGAGAAAGAGGTTCCTATCACGGCAAACTTTTCATCTCTCTCTTCAGCTAAATGGGCAAGTGCTGCCTGTCTCCTGTATCTCTGTGGAGCATCACAAGGAGCTCCTTTTCTCCCCACGGCCCTCTCCATCCTACCTACAGACTGCACATGTGGGCATTCCCTGGGCTGGGAGCATCCCTGGAACATGTGCTTGGCCTTGGCTGCAGCTCTGCTCTCTGGACCATTAGAGAAGTGAAAAGAAGTTTCTCCTCTCCAGATAAACCCCAGCTGGAGCAGCACATTGTTTCACAGATCAGCTCGAGCAGGAAGCTTCTCATTTCAGACTGCTGGGCCAGGAGCAGGGTGGGAATGGGCTGCAAATTGCTTTCCTTGGTGCCCAGTGCCCACTGCCTGCAGCAGCCTTGGAAATCACCACTTTTCATTAAAAATACTGTCTCCAGTTCCAATTCTCAGCTTGGAGCTGGTGACAAGAGCTTCTCAGCACGAGACACTTCAGAGCAATGTGTAAACCAAGGCTGCAGCTGGGAGCAGCCCAGGGGGTTTGCTTGTTAGTTCTCATCCCACAACAGTGCAACATGGGGGAAGTTCTCTCATTTAACATGGGCTGGCTAAAGTTAGGCTGAGCTGGGCTGAGTCAGACTATCACCTCCCCTGACAGGCTAAGGGTGAGGCCTGGTCCAGGAAGGGAATCAGTGAATCATGGAATGGGTTGGAAGGGACCTTAAAGATCATCTCATTCCACCCCCTGCCATGGGCAGGGACACCTTCCACTAGCCCAGGTTGCTCCAATCCCATCCAACCTGGCCTTGGACACTTCCAGGGATCCAGGGGCAGTCACAGCTTCTCTGGGCAACCTGTGCCAGGGCCTCCCCACCCTCCCAGGGAAGGATTTCTTCCTAATATCCCATCTAACCCTGCATTGTCAGTTTGAAGCCATTCCCCCTTGTCCTTTCTTTGATACCACGCAATGTCTTTTCCCACCCATCAGTTCCAGGACAAGGACATGGGAAGATTCAGAACTGTGCTTTAGCTTCTACAGTCACAGCCCACACGTGAGTTTTTGGGCTGCACTGTCAAAGCCCTGAGGGCACTGACGTGCCTGCTTGGCCACGAGCAGCTTCACTTCTGACCCCATTCCACACGGGAGCCTTTGGCTCCTGCCTGGGTGGTGGTGTTGGAGTGCTGGTCTCCAGCTCTGCCACAGCCATGGATCCTGCTGACCCTGCCCCAGACCTGCCTTGTCACCACAGCCCTGCTCGGACATCCCCGGGTCATCTGTGACCTGGACACCATCTGCACATCCATGTCCAAGCTTGACCTGGGACTGGCCACCCCTTGACCACCCCCTGTGGAACTGTGCCACCACTGGTCTGGGTGAGTTACACCAAATCTCTACTGAATAATTATTTCTTTTTGCCAGCTTTAATATAATTGCCTCAGTAATTGCTTCAATATAGTGCACTGTCCTATCTTATCTTACTGCTGGTAGTTTTAGCTTTTATATTGTGTAGTAAATGATTTTGATTAAGATCTTTTGTCTGATCACTTGTAATGATAAATGATTCTTTTTATATGTAATGATAAATGATTCTTTTTATATAAATACTCTCATGTTGCCAGTCATTAAAACCTGCGGGACAAAAGCGGTTCAATCCCACCTCTGTAATTCATTAAATTCAAAATGTTGACATAACTCTGCAACTCCCTGACAGGAGGTTGTGGCCGGTGGGGGGTTGGTCTCTTCTCCCAGGAACCAGCAGTAGGACAAGAAGGCTGGGTCTGAAGCTGTGCCAGGGGAGGTTTAGGTTGGATATTGGGAAGAAATTTTTTACAGAGAGAGCGATCAGCCATTGGAATGGGCTGCCCAGGGAGGGGGTGGATTCACTGTTCCTGGAGGTGTTTAAGAAGAGACTGGATGTGGCATCAGTGCCATGGTCTAGCAGACAAGGTGGTGTTGGGTCAAAAGCTGGACTTGATGACCTCAGAGGTCTTTTCCAACCTGGTTGATTCTGTGCTAATCTGAGGCCGGTGCTGGATCCAGCCACACCCTGACTCCCGTCTGAGGAGTTCAGAAAGCAGGGCAGTCCCTTCCGCCCCTCGTGGCTCAACAACAGGGCTGCTTTATCAAATTCTATCTACAGAACGACCAACCCACGCTGCCCCCGGGCACCCGGAGCGGTTTCAGGAGCTACTCACCCAGGGTCTGCCCCGCCAGGACGCGGCCGTTCTCGCCCAGCACGGCGGCGCGCGCGTGCCTCTCGTTGGAGTACTGCACGAAGGCGTAGCCCTTGTGCACGGAGCAGCCCACCACCCGCCCGTACTTGGAGAAGATGGTCTCCACATCCGACTTCTTCACCACGGCCGTGTTGAGGTTGCCGATGAACACCCGGGAGTTGATGGACTTGGGGTCATTCTTGTTCGTGATGTTGCTCGTCTGCACCTTCAATGACATCTTGGACGCCTGGAAGAAGGAATTGGGGGGTCAGGAGGGTGTGCCAAGGGGAGTGTCAGTGGCTCACAGGAAGGGAGAGGGGACAAATCTCTCAGTGAGCCTGGAGTGAGGGAACCAGCTCCTCAACTTCAGCTGGTCTTCAACTGGCAACAACTTCAACCAGCTCTTCAACTTCAACAGCAGAGGGATCCCACCTCCAGGGGATCCCACTTCCAGGAGATCCCACCTCCAGGGGATCCCACCTCCAGGGGATCCCACCTCCAGGGGATCCCACCTCCAGGGGATCCCACCTCCAGAGGATCCCACCTCCAGGGGATTCCACCTCCAGGGGATTCCACCTCCAGGAGATCCCACCTCCAGGAGATCCCACCTCCAGGGGATCCCACCTTTGGGGGATCGCACCTCCAGAGGATCCCACCTCCAGGGGATCCCACCTCCAGGGGATCCCTCCTGCCAGGCAACCAGCATAGTCAGTTCTAAACTCTTGCTGGAAACCCACTGACGAGGCTGACACTTGGCTGATCCTGTGCAGGGCCAGGAGTTGGACCCCACTGGGTCCCTTCCAGCTCAGGGTATTCTATGATTCTAAGGATTTTAGGGGAGAAAGCAAGATTTAAATAAATTTTACATCTTTAATGCCGTTATACAAAAGCTTTTACCTCTCTGTACCTAATTAACATTCAAAGAGCTGCTCTTTTTGAAGCAGTTTGCATTCAGCACCTTGGTTCATGCCCACTTTTGCAGCCTTTCCCCTGCCACCAACCTCCCAGTACAGCCCAACTCTCATCACACACAGGTACAGCCTTGTCCCCACAGGTCCCCTCTCACACCTGGAAGAGGACTCGAGTTTTCTGGATGCAAACAAAGAGATCTGAGCAGTGAAGCAGCCCCTGTGCTCCTGTGTGGCACCTGCACGGCACTGCCTGGGCTTCGAGCTGGGTTCTGTGCTTCAAACAGGAGGTGTCACTGTTAGCCTGGAAATCCCAGAGCCAGATCGGCTGGGAGCCACTCCAACCCCTTCCCGTGGCTGCACGGCACGAGCCTCCAAGTTTCTTGCCTCGAGTGGCTCATGGGCAGCCCCTGAGAAGGGGTTTCCCCCCGAGGACTGAGGACCAAGGGACAGGACTGGACGCTGTGTGAAATCAAAGCCAGGCTGGCTGCTCTAAGGCTGCCTGCTCCCTCTCCTGCAGCAAAACCCACAGCTGGCCAAAGAGATCAGCTTCATTTTCACCTTCCAGACACACGGGGATGCTTTGGGATCGCTGCTGTGCTGCAGATTTACTTGGGATCCAGGCAAGATGTTTTACGATGCACATTGAGGTGCTGCTCTTCCCCATCCCCTTCCAGCAGCACCCACAGGTGCTCCTACCACCAAGGGCAACACCACCAGGGTGCCCACAACTTCTGGAGGTCCCCAAGCCTGGCACTGCTACCATGGAGTGCCCTCCCTGGTGATCCCCAGCGTCTGCCCTGGCACTGGGGCAGAGCTACAGCCCTGCCTGGCTTTGGGGTTTTGGCTCTGTGGGCTCAAAGCCCAAGTCTGAGCAGCTTGGTCTGAGCTGGGGACAGTGGCAGCTGCCTGACTGGATGGGTGCAGCCCCTGTGGACCCTGTCACCCTGTGCCCAAGCCCTGGCAGGCTCTGCTTGCCCACAGCCCAGCCTGCCTGAGGCACTGACACTGAGCCAGTTAATGCTGAGCCTAAACCAGAGTTACCTTTCCTACACTGGCAGGCAAAGCCTGGGAAAAAGCCACGATATTCTGGGGTTGCATCCAACGCTTTCCAAAACCCCCTGTCCTCCTCCTTCCTTGTCCTCTCCTACACATATCTTCCCCACAGGATTTCTGTCTCCTCTTAAGCCTGTCTGGGGGCAGAGCATCATCACACCCATTGCCAGGGCAGCCCCATTTCGGCTCCTCAGGTGATGGATGTTGTTCCCCGGGATACCCAGCAGGGGCTGCTCCTGTCCACAGCCCCGTTTTGCCCGAGGGCAGCTGTACCCACACAGTCAAGCAGCAGCGGGTCCGGGCTCAGCAGCACTTGCTCTGTATTCCCAGGATTTGGAACTTCAGTCCAGGACAGAGCCAAGGGAGGAGAGTCACCCACCCCACAGGCAGAGCCCACCTGGGGAGCCACAGGGTGCTGCAACAGCAACCTCACCACTGAGCTCTGCACAGCCCAGATCCACGTGCACACCTCCACCTTTTCCATCTGGGAGCTGGACACTCGATCCCTTTCATCCTTTAAAACCGTCCAGAGCACTGGAGACAGTTGGCAAGTCTGAGCCTCTGTGTGAGGATGAGACTCCACAATAAATCTCATCTGGCTCCAACCCCTGAGACTCCATTAACCTGCCAGTGAGACTGGAAATAATCTTCCTGCTAAATCCAATCAAAAAAAGAGTTAGGCTTTGTCTGAGTTCTGGCTTGTTGCATCTTCCCTTTCACGCTTATGGATTAGAAGAGCCAGAGACTTTTGTTTTATTACTTTCAAAACAGTTCCTGGCAGACAGAGTGTTCCTAAAAACACCAGGAAAAAGAGCCAAAGGACAGGACTTTTAAAGGAATCTAAGTGACTTCAACTCTCAACCTTTGGCAAGTGGTGCCCAACTTCTTCAGGTTGCTCCAACTTCCAAACCAGAAACTCGCCTTTGTTTAATGGTCTCTATTTTAATTTATATTTGCAGTGCCATCTGGAAGAGATTCACAAAGGAAACTGCCCCATTCCTGGTGCAGATGGAGAGAAATGGAGGGGTTTTCCAGCAGTTTGGTCCCTCTGGGTTCCCAGCTTGAGCCTCAAGGACAGAAATCCCGAGTACCTGCACAAATCCCAGCTGGAGGCTTGTTCTGGCATGGCCAGTCCCCAGGGAATCTCCATCCTACACGTGCTGGGACCGGCTGGGGCTGTGTGGGACCTTCAGAGAGCCAGCACACATGTGGGGTATCTGCAGCCAGGTGGCCTGGGTGGTCTTGCTACCCCAAGGACACACCAGACCTGCTGTGACCCCCCTGGTGTCCCTGCCCTTGGGGATTCAGGGATGTCACTCCACAGTGACCTCAGCACGTGGCTTTACACTTGGGCACTCCTGGAGCTCCCAGCTGTAGCTGCCTGTAACTTCTGTTTCAGAGCAAACCTGCCCTGGCATCTCTGTCACCCACCCCAGGCCATGCCACACGGACACCCTTGGCTCCTCTTAGCTGCCTCCCCTCCAGAGGATGCATTCCCACTTTTCCATCCTTGCTTATTTGCCAGACTCTATGCAAGTCTCCCACCCATTTTACTGTGTACTCACGGCCCTCCTTTCCCCCATTCCCAGTTCCTGGAGGAGCTGCCCTCACAACTGGCCTCTGGGCAGAGTATGAGCCCTTCTCCCTGCCCTTGGAGCCCACCATCCAGCTTGCACTACTCTGGGAGCCACCCATCCAGGCTTGTATCCCATCTGGACGCTGCAGGAGACCATGTCAAAAGCCTTCCTGAAGTTAGGGCAGACACCAACCATGCCACGTCCTAGGCAAGTGTCAAGGCAACTTGCCATGTCAAGGCAACTAGGAATGATACTTGGACACGAATAAATGAATGTAAAGGGGTTCTTGACCTGTACCCCAGAAAACTCCAAGAACAGAGAACTGGGATTATCCCTGTTTTCTGCAAGGGAAACTGCCCAGACAGGAGAGGTCTGGGGTGGAGGGGTGTGTGCCACACACTTTGCCACAGAAAGCAAAGAGGTTGGTCAAATTTGGCCACACCATTTCCAGGTGTGGCCCAGCTGCAGGCAGGAGGAATGCTTTCTCTTCCTCAAAATTAAATCCAGTGTTCCAATCACACACACCCCTGGCTCTGCTTTCACACCCCATCACTGAAGAGCTTTTTACTGCTGCTCCCCCAAATCAGGGGAAGCCCAAACCCTTCCCAAGGACTGACCAGCCCAGACAGGTGTTATCCACAACAGCCTGAAGCTCTGCCCACCTGTTTGCAGCTGCAAACTCCAGTTCATCAGGGGCTGAGCTCCTTCAGCCTGTGTAGGAGGGCTGTGGGTTGAGCTGCCTCTGTGTGTGGGACAGAACAGGCTGGCTGGAGGATTCAGGCAGGATGGGGTAGGATGGGGGTATAAAGGTGTGCTTTCCCCCAGATCTGGTGAGCTGTGTGTCCCCTTTCAGCAGGTGCAACATGAGCCAGCTCTGCAGCTGTCAATGGACAGGTTTGCTTTAAAAATTAAAGACCTGGGTGAAGTTGTTTCTCAGGTGGGCACGAAGGTACCAGATGGACCTTCGGCTGCAGAGGGACATCTCCTAAGGCATCTCCCAGGTAAAAACTTGGCTGCCATGGAGGTGGGGGGGTGTGTGAAAGGGAACCTGCAGCTCTCCAGGTCCCTGCTGCCCATCCCCACCTCCCTCTGGTTCCTGTGACCTTCCCACACGCTCCCTGCAGCTGGACCAGCAAGTGTTCTGCTTGTTCCCTGGGTGGTCTCGCTAGCCCAGGGACACACCAGCCCTGCTGTGACCCCCTGGCTGTCCCTGGGGGTTCAGGGATGTCACATGGCAGTGACAGTGACTGTGCTGTCTCTCCTGTGCTGTCTCCTCTCCTCCCCACTTGGGATGCTCAGTCCCAACAATCCCATAAAGCCTTTGGCCCTGGAGGCTGGAGATGAGAGCAGTGACTCTCACCCCTCATTGCAGGGAGGTTGATGGGTTGGGGTGCTCAGCACCCCCTCCCTGGGCACAGCCTTCCCTTGGAAGCCCCGGTGGCTCCGGGGCCGTGTCAGGACACGGCAGGTCTGTGCAGGAGCTGTGCCTGGAGTTGATGACGATGGGACGGGGCCACCAGATGGCAAAGCCAAGGTCAGGCAAGGTGAGGGCTGTGCTGCTGGGAAGGGCTTGGGAAGGAGCCAGTGGGAACCCGCCGCCTCTGCAGATGGGATGCTCTCCCAGGGCCATCTGCCCACACACTGCTGGCCCTGCACAGGCAGGGATTTGGCAGGGAGGGCTGGGAAGGCCAAGGCTAGGGAGCTGGGGCTTCTAGCACAGCACTGCTCGGAGCTTTTGTGGTCTCCCAGTGCCTGCCCGAGTCTCACTTTGCACGTTATAAACCCCTCAGTGCTCAAACACCCCGTGCAAAGGGCTCTTCTGCTGCTCGTGCAAGCCCAGCATTCCCTGGAGAAAACAGCCTCCCTTGTCTTCTCTGTCCCACTCATTTCTGGTTCCTCTCAGGCACAATAGTTATTTTACACCACTTCTTGGCCCCCGACTGTAAAAACTGGAGAAGGACATTTCAGTCATCACTGTTAACATTTCACACTCCCCCCCACTGCATTCCAGGGCACTCTGTGCTGTGTCCAGACTAAATCCAGCACAGCCACCACCATGGTGGCTCAGTGTCCCCTCCACAGCTCTTCAGCTGTGGAACAGTGTCCTCTCCAGCCACTAGAGCTTTGATATGCCATGCAAAAAGCAGAGAGCCTGAGCCAGAGCATCTTGGTGATGTGACTGGTTAAAACCACACACAGAGCAGAGACACCTATTCCTGGGTATAGATGTACATTCTAACAACCATCACTGTCATCAGCTGATGCATTTCCACAGCTCTCCTTTCACCTTTCAGCCCCCAACCCACAACTGCAACGAGATGGACTTGAGTTGGAAAAGAGAACAAGACAAAAGGCAACTAGGAGTGGCACTTGAACATGAATAAATGAATGTACAAAGGGGTTCTTTCCCTGTAGGACCCCAGAGAACATCAAGGACAGAGTACTAGGATTATCCCTGTTTTCTGCAAGGGAAACTGAGGCTCAGACAGGAGAGGTCTGGGGTGGAGGAGTGTGTGCCACCAGCCTCACCAAGGGCCACAGATACATCACAGTGACACTTCCTGCTGCCAAATGCCCCCAAAGACATAAGGAGACTTAGGGATGAGATTGCCAGAAGTGAGCTGGTTGGTTGGTTCCTTCCTTCCTGGTTTGGGTTGGAAGGGACCTTAAAGCTCATCTCATTCCACCCCCTGCCATGGGCAGGGACACCTTCCACTAGCCCAGGTTGCTCCAATCCCCATCCAACCTGGCCTTGGACACTTCCAGGGATGGGGCAGCCACAGCTTCTCTGGGCAACCTGTTTTCTGACTAAAATGGTCCCTTGAGGTGAAAAAAGGCAGTTTTAAAGAGAAACATGGCCAGCTGCAAGACAGAGGGACTCCCCTGATGGCACTGCACAGCCCCACCGAGAGCACAGAACTGCACATGAGCTCGGAATCACGGGCCCCAGCAGCTCCAGTGCCAGTCATCTTCCCCCCAGAGAGCCCTGAGTAATTTGCTAGTGAGTCCCCAAACAGCAAAGCCAGGCTCTGAAGTGTTGGTTTAATAACCAACACAAACCCTGCAATCTTTTTAATAACATCTGAGTCCCCAAGTCCTGCACAGAAACCCGGAGGGCTCAGGAGAGCAGGAGGACCCTCTTCACTGCTGAGCTTCAATAAATAGAAGAAACTGGGAGGAAACCAGTTCTTGGCTTTTCTGGGGAGAACAGCTTTGATTCTACCAGACAGAATTCTTAAAGGACCAGGAAGTTATTAAAAAAAGGGCACAGACAAAGATGTCACAATTCTTAGACTGGTTCTGCAGCACCAGGGCTGTCTTTTGGGGAAATCTCTGCTATGCTGAGAGCTGGAGATGAGCTCAGCAGGAGCCAGACTAGCTGGGTCTGAAGCTGTGGGGTCCCTTTGCAAATCTTGTTCCCCCTGTAAAGTGCAACCAAGCACATCCCAGTGAGGGAGGATCCTCTCACTGCAGAGGGAGGGGGTCCTTGAGTGCTGTTTTGGGTTGTCCCCCCTCCAGGCAGACAAGGGTCTGGGAATTTTTCCAAACATTTCCCAGGGCTCCACCTTGTAGATCACAGAACCATTAGGGCTGCAGAAGACCTCTAAAAACACCAAGTCCAACCATCAACCCAGCACCACCTCCATGGTCATCACTAAACCACGTTCCAGGGGCTATTCCAACACTCCCAGTGATGGTGACTCCACCACTGCCCTGGGCAGCCTGTCCCAGTGCTTGATAACCCTTTCCATGAGGAATTTTTTCCTAACATCCAGTCTAAGCCTTTCCTGGCACTACTTGAGGCCATCAGGCTCCCACCTGGCTAAGCCCAGCCCTGTCCTGGGTCAGGTTCTGTCAGTGGCCATCACTCCCAGCCCCTGCAGAGGCTCCCCCTCTGAGCAGGCAGCTCAGGGAGCCCAGTTTCAGCCCAGTTTCAGCCCAGTTTCAGCCCAGTTTACACTCTGTTTTCCTTGGAAGAATGAAATCCTGTAAACACCTGACCTGAAGGGAGACACCAGCACCGTCCCAGCTCTGGACAGCCCATAAGGACAGAGGTGGCGGTGCCCCTGCACCCCCTGGGAGAACATCCAGACATTCCTGCCTTTGCAAGCACCTGGAAACTCCTGGGACTGTTCCTGTCTGCCCTCAGTGCCTGCCCCACTGAGCACTCAGCTCCCAATTTATGGGGTGAGTGAGGGGGGAGCTGCTCCCCACCCTGTCCCCTTCCCCTGCCCGGGTGGAGGCTGCACCATCCCACGCACTCAGACTGTGTGTGAGCAGAATCAGCTCCCTCACAGACCTCCCTCAACTCTCCATCTTGCTGTGCAGAGTCTCCCTTTATTAATTTTTGACTAAAACAAGTCATTTTGAACCAGAGAAATCCTGCCAATCCTTTGAAAACCTGGCTCTGGTTTCAATTTCAGTGCAACTGAAATCCTTCATGAAGGAGCCATAAATGATCAATAGCTGTTGTAATAAGTATTTAATCAGCTGTTAAAGGTGCAGTGGTCACAAAGTCTATCAGGTCAAGCACATAGTTTATAGCTGTGGCTCGTTACCATCTGTCCAACATATTATCCATGCCTGTAGAAGCTTAAAAATCTATTCATTAGAGCTTTAAATCCTTCCTAATAAGTGTGATAAAGGGATGACCTCAGCTGGACACTGAGATCCATCCGGGCAGCCCCTGGAGCAGCCCTGCTCCTCTCCCTGTGTGTCTCCACAGATCTGGGGCTCCCTCCAAACGCTGCACAGCTCATTGCTCAGGTGTGGGGTCCTGCTAGAGCTGCTCCTCTACATCACCTTTGCAGGTAATGTTTTATCCCAAAGAATTATGGAAGGGTTTGTGTTGGAAGGGACCTTTAAAGACTGACTTGTTCCACCCCCTGCCAAGGGCAGGGACACCTTCCACTAGCCCAGGTTGCTCCAAGCCCCGTCCAACCTGGCCTTGGACACTTGCAGGGATGGGGAATCCACCATCTCCATCTGCTTGACAAGGCCAAAGCCTTTCTTTGGGCCACATCAGACCAACACTGTCCCACCAGCAGAGCAATGGGACAGTGAGGAGCACCCCAAGTGCCCTGAGCCTCAGTCCTGCCCTGCAGCTCAGAGCAGAACTCCTCTGAAAACCAGGATGTCTGTCATCCTCTGATGAGGATGCTCATGCAGGTAGCAACCTTGGGGGGTTAAATTTGTGTCTCCACTCCCACACTAACAAAACTGCACCTAAAACATGGGAGTCCTGACAGGATACAAGGTCAAAAAAGAAATCCCACTGTCAGCACTGAGCTAGAAGCAAGAATTAAGGCATCTTCTGAAGCCTACAGGGATCAATCCCTGGGTTTCATCACCCTGTGAGAAGGAGCTCCTCAGCAGTTCCTTTACTGTCTACTTGAACATGGTCTCCCCATTCACACTGAACTCTTCTGGACTCTGCTTTTCCATGAAAACATATTTTAAATTAAGGCACTTTTCTCCTAAAAGCCCACCCCAACTAAGACTGTCCTCTGATTGCAGCCTGTGCAACAAGTAGAGTTTTCTGGAGTGTCTGCTTCTAATCACCCCAGAAATCTCTCCTGAATAGACCAACATTCTTTTTGACAGCAGCAAAATAAATTTTAAAGGTCAATTGAATCAGATAAGCCCAGTCTGGCAGCCCTTTCAGATGCAGAATTCCATGGATAACATTTAGGTTATGTTCGAGAACAGAAACAGAATTCTTTGGAGGAAAGAATATTTAAAAGAAAAAAAGAAAGGAAGAGAATGAAAAGGCAACTGCAATTAAACAGAATATCATCTGCATTCCCACTGGTGCAAAACCTGATGATTACCTACAGGGTGATGGACAATGCTACATGTATTAATCTAATTAAAGGCCTTTTTTACAGGCATCTGAAGCCAGCTCATTAGTGTGTTACTGAGATGCTCATTAATGGCTGGCCATGACTAATTTCTTGAGAATTATTCTTTAATTCTTTATCATTCCCAGCCTAACAGGAAAACGCAATGTTTCCATGCCCCCCTCCCACTGGCACCCAGTGGAGACAGGTTCTCATCAGCTGCCCATTGACTTGATGTTCCTTAATGACCAACCCCCCCCTGCAGCCCAATTGTTGTTTTAACAGCAAATGATTTATTTATGAGGAAAAACAAGTGAAGTCGCCGGGAACTTTCTTAGCTGTTAATGAACTGCCATTGTTCTGCTGCTTTCAGCATCTCCTGGCAGGGAGGGGTGGGAGAGCAGGGCTCCCAGTCCGGCCACAGAGGAGCCTCGTGTCCCACTCCATGAGCCCAGTGCTCTCCTCCTCATCCCAAACCCCTCTGGCCATGTCCAAGAGTCCTCCTGTGAGAAATACTCCTCTTTTAAATTTAGAAAGACGGCATAAACTCAGGGGACAAAGAAACAAAGAAGAATTTATTTGGCGCACCGGGTCTTTCCCTCACTGAGTTTCCAGGGAAAAGACCCTTTGGCCTTACATCTTATACATTTCATAGTTTCACAAAATCCCACTCTTTTTCAGATAAGTTTAATATATTCATTTTTGCCTAAAAAGGTTTCTTTTCTCTGAAAAGGGGCTTTCCTTTTATTCTGATTGGCTGCAAGGTGTCCCCTGTCAAGGATGATGGATCTTCCTTTGTTCTTAGCCCAAAGAGAGAAAAGAACCCTTTTGTACAAAATGGCCCCAAAAGATTTTTAAGAACTCTTGCATTTCCCTTATCTGGCTGAAAAAGACCCTGATACTCAAGTCCAGGCTTTTTTTGAACTTGGATATCTTACAACTTCACTACACGCCTATGGAAAACGTATTTTTATTTCTCATACTCCCAGGCTCCAGTGTTGGGCCATGTCCCACCTTACCCCGGGCACGACGCAGGTTCCTGTGGGAAGGACACGTGGATCTCTTGCCACGGGGCAACACTGAACTAGAGGGAAAACCTGGGCTCCAGGAGGGACCCCATTTCATGCTGCCAACCCACCACCAGCTGATTTGATCCCCTGCCAGGGCCACCCAGCTCCCAAAGAGGAGCTGCTGCGGGTGGAGCTCTGCTGACCCCATTCTGACTGAGCTCTGCTGGTGTCTCAAAGGATCACAGAATCACTGGGGTTGGACAGGACCTCTCAGATCATGGAGTCCAACCACCAGCCCCGTCTCCTAAGCTGAAGTCCTGCACTGTGATGCCACAGCTTCTTTAACACCCCAGCGCTGCTGTTCCCAGCCAAACTGGTCCTGCTCATCCCCCAGCCCTGCCTCTTCCAAGCCATGAGGGCTCTGCCTGGTTCTTCTGAGTGATGAGCAGAAATCAGGATTTCTGTGTCACCACGTGCTTCCTGCCCCTGGGGATTTAACAAAGGCCCAACCACCAGGAGACTCAGCAAAGTCCTGAGCTGAGGATCCTGGGGGAGCACATCAAAGGGGTCCCTGGGACCCAGACCAGACTGCTCCTCCAAAATGCTTGTCCATGTTTTCCAAACCACCTGACTGTCCTCTCACTTGCTAAAGGACTCCACACCACGGGTGTCACCAAAGCCAGACTTCCAGGGATTGGGCTGGTGGCAATGGGAGCAGGACATGGGATGAGGAGCCTTAGGGAGCACAGGAAAGGAGAAGCTGCAGGTCCTTGGCACAGCAACCATCAATTCTTCACCAGCTGAGGGGTTTGACATCCTCCTTTCCTCTCTCGGAGTTAATTTTGCCTCTCAAAATTATTTCAGACACATTCAGTAGGAGAACGACATAAATGATTAAGACACAAATCTCTGCAGAGCTGTTGGGATGCGGCTCCCACTTCACTTGAGGTGGGATTTTGCTGAATGCCACCTCTGAGGCTCCACCCTCTCCCCAGGGAAAGCACCTCAGATGGGGTGCAGCCTGCAGGGATGGGGGAGGGAGACCTGGACAGCAGCTGAGCTGCTCCAGGTGCCAACTCAAGACCTATGCTGGCAGCCATTCCTTTTCCTCCTGGAAAACAACAAATCCTGCTCCCCATCTACTGCTCTGTGCCTCTCCAGCTCTCTGTGGATGCAGGAGCAAAGGAAAGCCTGGCTTTGTGGAGGGCACAGCTGCTCCTGGGTGCTGTGCCACCCTCCACACTGATGGGCTGGGGATTTCCCACCGACGTCAGCGGGTGCTGGGCCAAAGCCAGGGATGAAGGGACGTCATCTGTGCTCTCATCCTCCATCAGTATCACCCTGTCAGTCGTGCATACCACGATGTGGGATGGCTCAGGACTGCCAGCACTCTTGGGACTCCTGTTTTCATCCCTTCACACCCTGCCAGGCCTTCTGTGGGACAGCATCACCCCTCCCTTCCCAGAGTTCAGCTCCCGCCAGGGGCTAAAGACACAGGCCCCCTTTTTAACACAGCAAGATTAGTAGCCCATCACTGTTTGTTGATTATGGTCGTTCTTTTCTGTAAATGAAGTTTAAAAGTCATTAAAAGATTTGTCAGCTGTGACTTATGAACCCTTCTTGCCAGAGGGGAGTGAAGCAGTGACAAATCCCCTCCAGGGCCATCTCATCTGTTATGTGTGAGGAGTTGCCACATTCCAATTACCAGGGACCCACCGAATTCCTAAATAAAAACCAACTGAAATACCCCCACAGCTGCTGGAACCATCAGAGCTGGGGGGTCCCTGCCACAGCACCAGGCTGAGGGACGCAGGGACAACAGACACTTTGCATGGGGCTTTCTCAGTGTTCATTAAACCTTTGGGGAGGAGGAGCATCTCCATCTGGGGAGGAGGAGCATCTCCTGGCTTCCCAAGCAGGAGACACAGCTGAAAGCGCTGCAGGAGCTGAGGGCTGGGGCCAGGGGACACGACCAGCATCCCCCCTCCTGTGGAGGAGGAGGAGGATGAAGCCTGGAGAGCCCGTTTGCCAGGAGAGCAGCTGGTGTTGTCCGTGGCACCAGAGCCAGGGCCACCTCTGTCACCCCAGGCAGCAGCACTGCCACGGCCTGCTGGCTCTGCTCTGGGATGGGGGATGCTCCCCATGGATTATCCTGATGGAGGCATCCACTTAAAGTCAAATTTTCCTGCCAGGGCAGGGGCCAGTGCTGGCCCCAAGCACTGCCTGGCTCCGTGAGGACCCTGCAACTCCTCACCCACACAGGCTGCTCGACCTCGCCCTTCCCATGGGATGCTGAACAACTTCCCTGCAGCAGGCAGGCACTCCTGCTGCTCCCACTCACACCAGGCTCCCAAACCCCACAGGGAAGCCAGGCTACCAGCCCTGAGCCGTGGCTGGGAGGTGGAAGCTCTGCAGGCCTCTGCAGCCCCCAGCCCCGGAGTGGGGGTCACAGCAGAGCAGGTGCCTGTCAGCGGCTCCCAGAGCTCTCCCAGAGCTCTCCCAGCCCTGGGGAAGGGCACAGCCCACGTGTCAAACTGCCTGGGGGATGGCAGGGGACACTGGAGAGCCTCTTGTTAACACAACAGCTTATAAAATCAATTAGATCCCATTAAATGGCAATTTGGCCCTCATCACACAGCCTCCTCTGTGAGAGGGGTAATGGCCCATGGACATTTACTGCCTGTTTGGCCTTAATTTGTTGGGCCTGGTGGAGGGAGCACTCACAGTGGCAAACTTTGCTTTCCCAGACAACAAAACCTGTCACTTAAACCTTTGAGATGAGCTTCTCTCCAAACTTTCCCCTACCAGAGCCCACTGAGGTGCCCTGGAGGAGCCACACCACAGCAGGGCCGTGGCACTGCAGCTGTGGGGCTGCCACCACGGACCACATGGCTGTGCCAGGAGCTCTGTGTGCTGCCTCTGGCAGTGGCCAACACCCCACCACTGCCTGGAACACCAGCAGAGGTGACAAAGAACAGCCTTCGGGTCCCCTGTGTGTGCCTGACACCCTCATGCCCAAAGTCTGATTATCCCTCATTCACCCTCACTGCCCATGCACAGGAAGCAGTGAGGCATTTATCCTATTCACCCTATTTTATCCTATTTAACCCCATCAAAGCTGATCTTTTATCAGTAAAACTGGCTGCCTGGGACTGTGTCTCCCACCACTGACCCACAGACCTTTGAGGTCTCCCCCAAGACTTTCAGCTCTGTTTGCTTTCCTGGCTGCACAGGGCGTCTCTGAGTGTCACCAGGAGCTGTGAGCAGGAACAGATCTGCCTGGAAACGGCTGCTCCACAGTTACTCATTTTAACACTAGCAGTCACTGGAAAAGCAAAAGAAGAAGAATGATTTCATTTTCATAACCTTGAGTTGCCCCTGCCCTGCCTGGATGAGTTTGCCTCCGTTCTTTCCATCCCCCAGGAGGGCAGACACCAGGAAGGCTGCTCCTGCTCCAGAGCTCCACGCATGCTCAAGGCTTGGGCTCAGCTCTCAGATGCCCAGGGCTTGTTCCAGTGTGATGGATGATGATCCCCACAGGGAATCTCCTATTGACCCTCATGGATAAACCCTGGGCAGCCAACCCACACTGGCTCCCTCTGTGAGTGCTCATCTGCAGGTGCTAAATGAGCTGCCTGTGAACTGTGTCCTCCTGCTGCCCCTCGCCATAAATAACCAGGGGGCTCCTGGCATGGCTGTGCCCACAGCCCAGAGCCAGCACGGGCTCTCTGATGAGCTGGAACTGATGAAGTCAAATGGGGAATTTGAGGTGGTTTATGAAACTTTGTGGTTCACTGTGCTGGGGTTTCAGCCGTTCCCTCGTCTTCCCCCTTGCCAGGGTGCTGGACGTGCATGGGAACACACAGTAATACATCCCCAGGCATGGTACCCACAAGCCCTTGTGCTCTGGTGAGAGTCTGGCTCTGGGAAAGGCAAGGAGGCTTTATAATGTTATGCATTTATATTTTATAAAGGAGCCTGAGACATGCCAGCAGCTCCCTACACCACGTGGTTATTGCTCAGGGACTCACTACTGCACCACACCAACACTAGAGACAGAGAAAGCAAGGAAATTCCATTTTGAAGTGTTTTCCTAACCCCCCTTCACCCACAAGACTTCAATTTTGTTAGGTCACAGTGGTAGCTCTTGGTTCTTTGCAGGTGGAGTCTGCAGTGGCAGCAGGGCAGCATTTGGCACTCCCATTTAATGACTGTACTGGGAACCCACTGGGGATGCTGTTTCACAGGTGATGCTGTGAAACCTGTCTGGATTTTGCAAACCACAACTCCCATGATGCCTTTGCAGTGGACAAGAGCAAAGGTCCCCCGACCGCTTTAGAATCTTAAAATCACAGAATTATTTGGGTTGGAAAAGCCCTCTAAGATTGCTGAGTCCAATCATTAACCCAACACTGCCAAGTGCACCACTAAACCACGTCCCTCAGACACGGCAGGAATAAAGAGAAAAGGGTGTTAATTTGAAAAATGCTCATTTTTTTAAAAACCAAACTGGCGAAGAGGGTGAGGGAGGTAAAGGCCAGAACTCTCTCCATCAGCTGCTGTGAGGCAGGGGATCTCCAGGAGCTTGGAGAAACCTCTGGATTTCTGGAAGAGGCCAGGTGGGTTCAGGAGACTCTTCATCACCTACTGAATATGTTGGACCTCAGGGGTCTGCCTTGACCTGCCCTGAGGGAACTGGTCCCCCACAGAGCCCCCCTGGCTGAGGATTCCCACCCATGGGAACACCCTGCAGCTCCACGAGCCCAGTGCTCTGTGGGAGCGTTGGGATGGACCAGAGGTGTGATGGGGAGAGAAAGACACCTTGTTTTCTGCTACCTGCAGCTCATGGGGCACCACAGCAGCTTTAGCATATCAGGCCATCCAAAACATTTGTTTTCCAAAGGAAGAATTCCCAAAGTTGTGTTGGTCTTCCTGGCTTTGCAGAGGTGTTTCCCACAGCACTCCTTGCCCAGAGGACCTCTGGCTCATGAGTGGGGAGGAATAAATATCCCTGCAGTCACTTCCTAAAAGTTATTTAATTTCTTGTCTCTGTGCCTCACACGCATTTCGTCCCTGTGACTGGCTGCCAGTTTGGAAGCACAGCTGAAACTGGGAGGGCTCTGCATGAAGGGTGATGATCCCTCATGTAAGGAGCTGGAAACCTCACCCTTTGGAGCACCTTACATGGGAACTCTGGGAGAAATCCTCCTTCTTTCACTGTGATCTGCAACCTCCCCGTGCCACAGTCCACAGGAGCTGCTTTTGGGGTTGAAGACAAAGTCACGGAGATTTCATGGCTGTGAACCACCTGAAAAGCCACCTGTAAATGCAAATGGTGCCAGTGGTACCTGCTGTAGATAAAATCTGTAAGACCACTAATGCCACTCACCTCATGCACACTTTCAGTCAAGAGAGACCATTTCACAGTAAGATCCCAAGCTGGGTTTAGAGAGGTGGCAAGAGTATCAACAATCTCAGACTCCTTTAAGATGTTTGACTTAGGGCACATGTTTTCACTATGAAACCTGAACAGTAAAACATCAGCTTGGATGGAGACTTGGCTAAAGAGGGAGGTGTCCCTCCAGCAGCACCCAGCCAGCCCCACCAGGGAGGCACCTGCTTCTGGGAAACAGAACCTCTGGAAAAACCACCAGAACTGCTGAGCAGAAGCTCCATGACTGAGCCATGGATGAGACAATTCCTGCCCCCTTCACATTTCAGGTCTACCCTTTTGAGTTAGTTGTCCATCTGGGCAACACAACACCTCTGGAAGTTGCTCTGTTCTCTCTACTGATCAGTTTAAGCCTCTGGGAAATGAAATGTGGCTGGAGGAGGAGGAGGAGGAGATGGGCAAATACCAGCATTAAATAGGTCCAGATGTAGAAATTGCAGCCAAGCTCAAATTTGGCCACCTTGATGCTCTGCACAGATTGTGCCTCCAGTTTGTCACGTGGAGTTTGTCACCTGCCAAGGGCAGCACAGCAGCGCTGTCCCTGTCCCTGGTGCTGTGCAGTGAAGGAGGTGGATGGTCCATCCCAAATGTGCCATGGTGAAGATGGGTAAAAATCCCAGAAGATGGAAGAGGAAAGGGTTTAGAAAGCTGGTTTGTTCTTAACCAGCTTCCAGCTCATGGAATCATTATCCCACCCTCTGGGAACTGCCCTGCTGTGATCTCCCTCCCTCAGCTGGGTAAAGTGTCACCTCAGAGTCACCCAGAGCACGGAGCAGGAGGGCATTACACAGGAATTTGGTGAGATCCCCACACCTTTACAAAGCTCCCTGCTGCCTGAACCTCTCCTGACTAGGAAGATTAAAGGGATTAGAAGCTTATAAATGATGAGGCAGGAAAGTGAGGGGCTTTAGAAAATACCAAGGTCTTAATTTACAACGGGTGTTTAAAAACGAGGATTTTCTCCTACAGGAAAGTGGGAAAATTTTATCCTGAAGCAAGGTTATTTGACCAGTAAAATGCTTGGCCCATGCCATGTGGAAGTACTAATATATATTTTAGATGGTGCAGAGACAAAGCATCTCTCCTCTGCTCCTTTGTAAATGAGGTGAAGAGAGTGAATGCGGGTATCAGGGTGGCAGAGAACATGGTTTTAGGAACACAACAAACAAAGCACTGCTAGAGTAAAGCTGGGAAGAACATTTCCAGATGAGTAGTTCATTGACTAAAAATTGTATTTTGGAGTAGGCTGAACACTACTCTCGAAGCATGGAAAAGGTCCCACTGGAGCTCCTGCAGAAGGAATAAAGTGCAGATACCTTATTTTCACAGACATATGGGCAGTGTTTTAGTTCAGCACTGGCAACACCCTGCCAAGCTCTCTCCTTCCTTTCACCCTCACCCCTGTCCCTGGGAGGGTTGTGCTTTTCCCACATTAACTGGTATCTCGGGCCAGTTAAATATCCAGCCCTGGTTAAACCAAAATTTAACTGAGCCTGTAAAAAGCAGGTGGTGGAAAGAACTCTTGGAGACTTTCCAAAGTGGGGTTTACAAGTCAGGAATATGTTCTTCCCTCTCCGTTCTCCCCAGGCACAGAGAAGGGAAGAGAAGGACTGGTGGTGCTGCAGAGGCTGCAGGATCCTGGCCTTGGGGACCAGCTCCCAGAGATGTCCCCCCTTGGCTCTGCAGGTTTCTCCTTGGCCCCGAACGCAGCTCCTGCAGAGCGAGCAGTGACTCCCAGGGCAGCTGCTTTTCTATGCTGGCCATTTCAAGCCTGGATTTCTCCATCCTCAGTCCCTGCTAACTTGTGCAGCCCAGATAATCCTGTAAGCCCAGCAGTGTGTGTGTGCCTCCAGTGAAAGCTTCATCCTCACAGAATCTCCTGAGCTGGAGGAGACCCACCAGGATCATCCAGTCCAACTCCTGGCCCTGCACAGATACCCCAACAATCCCCCCCTGTCCCTCAGAGCGTTGTCCAAACCCTCCTGGAGCTCTGGCAGCCTTGGGGCCGTGCCCACTGCCCTGGGGAGCCTGGTCAGTGCCAACCACCCTCTGGGGGAAGAACCTTTTCCTGAGATCCAACCTGACCCTGCCCTGACACAGCTCCAGCCATTCCCTGGGTCCTGTCACTGCTCACAGGGAGCAGAGATTGGAGCTGCCCCTGATGAGCTCTGCCCTCAGTCTCCTCTTCTCCAGGCTGAACACATCAAGTGCCCTCAGCTGCTCCTCATACAGCCCCTCCAGACCCTTCCCCATCTTCGTGGGTTTTGTAGAGACCATCTCCAAATGCCCCCCCACACTGCACACCCTGCAGCACTTCTGGACACCCCCTCAGGCCCAGCACTAAAAGGGATTCACAGCAAGACCCCTCCCTGCAACCCTGCTGAGACAGTCTGGAACAGTCCCAACCCCTGGAGGCATCTGCTCTGCTTGTGCCTCATATGTCACAGAACCACAGAATGGGTTGGGTTGGAAGGGACCTTAAAGCTCATCCAATCCCACCCCTGCCATGGGCAGGGACACCTTCCACTACCCCAGGCTGCTCCAAGCCTCATCCAACCTGGCCTTGGACACTTCCAGGGATGGGGGAGCCACAGCTTCTCTGGGCAACCTGTACCATCCCTCACCACCCCACAGTGCAGAGGGTGGTCAATTCTGCCCAGGCTCCCAAGGGTGCTCCATTCAGCCCTGACGCCTTCTGGAGGTGCAGAAGGGATGCTTTGAGTTGCTGTGTCCACCATCCCCCATGAGCACCACACCAGAGCACACCCAGCCTCCCTTGCACTGGACAGACAAACCAGGATGGTCAGAGGGAGATTCACACCCCCAGGGCTGAAGGGACTTTCCTACAGGTGACTCCTTGTCCCTCTCAGGTCACCAAGGCAGAGCAGCCACGTGCTCTTGGCACGCACAGACAGGAGGATGCACTCCTGGGAGATGCCAAGTGCTTGGAAGGCAGGTTTGGGTGGATGAAGGGCTCTTCCCCTAACACAGGTACTTCCCTGAGCCATGGAACAGGTTGGTACAACTGAACCTGGGCCAAGCTGGTGTCCCTGTGCCACAGGCAGAGCCCTGCAGTGATGGCACTGGGACCACCTACCACCCCTGGAGCTCCTCTGAATTACTGCAAGGGCTGGATCAGGAGGAGGAGGAGGGGTGTGTAATGGCCAGGCAAAAAGCCATTTTAAATGATCTTTGATGTGTCAGTCTGTAACCAACTTCTCTCTCACAGAGCAGAGCAGGACTGGGGTCACACTTTCCTTCGGCTCATAAAATCCACCCACAGTCCAGGTGCTTTGGTGAAGAGTAGTAGGAAGCAAACATGAATCTAAAGGGAAAGAGCAAGTGAGAAGGGTTTGGGTCTCTATAAAAAAAATGGTTGACAACTTGAGATGCACAAAAGTCTTTTTTAACTGATTCAGGAGTTTTGTTCCAATACAGACACAGCCAGATTTCCACCAGACAACATCGACATCCTCAGTCCAATCCCTCCCTCCCCACATTGCTGACACAGCACTGAGTCTCCTGGGGCGATGGGCAGGTGTGTGATGTGCAATCCCACCAAGGAACACACCCTGATGGTCCCTGACAGCTCCAACACCGGGAGCAGCAGCAGCAGCTAAAATTCCCTCAGCACTCCAGAGCCCTCACTGGTGCTCCTGGCTCCCAGCTGGGACCAGCACAACCAGCCCACTGCAAACAGGCAACTCAGATTTTGTTTTGAAGTCTCAACAGGGGTGCAGAGAGGTGTAAATCCTGACAGACATGTTTATGGAGCTCAGCCTCCCCTGCAATGCCAGAAACCAGAATGAAAACAGGTTCATGCCAGGGGGTCTGAACTGGAGTATTAAACCTGTTAACCTACTTACACTTCAAAACCCCCATGCACAGTTAAATTAAGGCAGATTAGGGCTGTTAACGGAATCCAGTGGTTTCAGATGTTTCAATTAAATTCCAAAATCCCCCATGTAAAGCTGAGAGGGTGGCAGCAAGGATGCTCCATGGGGGTTTCCAGATCCCAAAGCCTGACCATGATCAGAAGGTCGCTGGAGCCAAGACTGCCCCTTGGATCACTTGCACTGTGCCTTGCAGAGAGGGGCTGTACCTCCTAATCTGATCTGTGATTCACTCCTCCAGAAAAATCAATAGTCACTGTAATCATTCCCTATCAGTGCTGCTGGTCTGGCTCTCCCTCATTACCCTCATTTTGGAGGTGGCAAGACTTTGCTGCTTTCTATGAGTTGCTCCTGATTTATTCCTGAGGCTGTCACCAATTTATCAGCCATAATGTGTCCAGCAGGACCAGGGCAGTGACCAACCCCTGTGCTGGGCACTGATGAGGCCCCCCCTGAAATCCTGGGATCAGTTTTGGGCCCCTCATGACAAGATGGACATTCAGAGGCTGGAGTGTGTCCAGGGAAGGGAACAGAGCTGGGGAAGGGGCTGGAGCAGCAGGAGCAGCTGAGGGAGCTGGGGGGGCTCAGCCTGGAGAAAAGGAGGCTCAGGGGGGCCTTCTCACTCTTTACAACTCCCTGACAGGAGGGGGGAGCCGGGGAAGGGGTCAGGCTCTGCTCCCACGGAACAAGGGACAGGAATAGAGGAAAGAGCCTCAAGCTGTGCCAGGGGAGGTTTAGGTTGGGTACAGGGAAACATTTCTTGCCTGAACGGGTGGTCAGGCACTGGCACAGCTGCCCAGGGCAGTGGTGAAGTCCCCATCTCTGGAGGTGTTCAGAAGGCATGTGGGGAAACGGTTTTGGGGTGGCATTGGCAGTGCTGCGGGAACAGTTGGATGTGATGGTTTTAGAGGTCTTTTCCAAACGAAACAATTCCATGACTCTGTTGCTTTTCACTCTCCAGCTGCCTCAGGAGCTGCTGGTGGCTCTGGGGAGCATGAGGGTTGAAGGCAGTGACCCTCCACCCTGGGTGCCAGAGGGGCAGCCCCTCCACCACACCACGAGTGACACCAACACGGGTGTCCCCATTCCAAGTGCTGGGTGGCACCCAGCACCCCTGGCTGAGCACACAGAGTCCCCTGGGCCCTCGGGGACAAGCACTGGGGGTGGCTCTTGTGCCTCTCTGGTTCTAAACGTGCTCAGGGTGTGTGCACAGACTCCAGTTGGGGTCAGCAGTGCTCAGCCTTGCCCAGCCTGGGGAAAGCTGGTGATTCAGAGAGGAGGCTGAAACCCTCCTGCTTTGGTTGCTCCCACAACCACGACAGAGTGACTTGACAGAGCACTTCTAAAACTTTCCAGGCTCTGGGTGAGATTTACAGAGCGCTGGGAACAGGGGAGTATTTATTGTGGAGCAGTGACAGTGAGCCCAGAGCAGGCAGGACATGGGGAGGAAGCAGCACGATCCATCAGCGGGGAAGGGCAAGACAACTTATCTGTTTGCTGCAATTCCACTTACAGCCAAGAAAAATGAGCCATCATAACAGGAATTATGTGTGGCAGGGAAGGACAAACTGCTCTAATCAAATCAACAGCAGTTCAGATAACTCCTGGAAGAACCCTGTCAGGGGCACCCAGCTCCACTCGGAGGGTGACACTGGGCTGGGAGGATGCTCCCGGCAGGACAAGGAGGCACAGACACTGCACACCCTCCCCTCCTCCAGGATGGATAAATAAGTCCTCAGGAAGCAGGCAGTGCACCTCTGGAATACTGATTCCCTGGTGCTAATATTGTCTGGCTCCCTGCTACAAAGCCAAGGCAATTTGATTTAAGCCAAAACATAAATAAGAACTTCCCAACTGTGAGGTGAGGCAGAAGAGCATGGTGGGTAGGAATATGGAAGCAAGGAAAGCTAAAGCTAATAATGCAAATTGCTGAGACTGACTGGCTCCCAGGAATGCCTGACATGACCCCTGAAGGCAGAGCTTTCATCTGGGTCTCCAGGGCTCTGTTATTTCCCTGAGGTGTGAACCTCGGGGTCAACAGCATCACCTTGAAGCTCCTCTCAAGTTTGCTGACTCCTGAGCACCAAAGAAGTTCTTTCTGCTGCTGTGGTGGCACAGACCAAACCCCAGACCCAGAAACGTGTTTGTCCTCCAAGTTCTGGGGCCCCCAAGATAAGAAGGACGTGGATCTGCTGGAGCAAGTCCAGAGGAGGCCACGAAGATGCTTTGAGAGCTGGAGCCCCTCTGCTCTGGGGACAGGCTGGGAAAGTTTGGGTTGTTCAACCTGGAGAAGGCTCCAGGGAGGCCTTAGAGCCCCAAGGAAAAAAAAGAAAACTCACTGCAGGAGAAACAGGGCCATGAGAGCTTTAAAGTCCTGAGCAAGCACCTCTTGTCAGACCTTTGGCTGCAGGTCCTGCATTCATAGAACAAGCCTTGCTTTCCCCACAGAGGGTTTGCCAGAGCACCCCCTTCCCCAGCCAGGCAGCACTGGCTCTCCTCACAGCTCTCCCTGCTCCTGTGATGTATGACATCTGGGAACTCTCATATATCCACTGGGCAGGCTCATTTATACACTGTTTGAAAAATAGATGGTGTATGAAGTGCAATTTGGTGTTGTAGCAGAGCTCTGTCCCCCTTGGGGTGTCAGGGCATTTGATTAAAGCCCTTTTATGGGAAATCAATATTTTCCTCATTTTAACTTTCATTCTCAGACCTAAAAACTACTGAGATGGACTTGTAAGATGCTGCACTACATTCATGCACACACGGGTCTATTCATTAGGGGAGGAATCCCACAGCATTTCTTTTTCTTTCATAAGCACTGACAGAGGAAAAAAGCAGTGAGGGGATCTCTGTCTAATGGGGCAGACACTGCCTGCAGCAGGGATGCTCTGTTTACTGCTGGATTAAAGAATCCCACTTAAAAAAACTGGCTCAGATCCTCCCGAGATCCCATCCAGAATCTTGGACAAAACTATTCCAAGGCCAAAACAGCCTAAAGCTCTGGATTATATATAAGGGCAGCAGCTGCTCTGCTCAGGTGAGCCCCACCTGGAGCACTGTGTCCAGTTCTGGGGTCCTCAGCACAAGCAGGATGGGGACTGTTGGAGCAGGTCCAGAGGAGGCCACAGAGATGCTCCCAGGGCTGGAGCCCCTCTGCTCTGGAGCCAGGCTGGGAGAGCTGGGGGGGTTCACCTGGAGAAGAGAAGGCTCCAGGGAGAGCTGAGAGCCCCTTCCAGGGCCTAAATGGGCTCCAGGAGAGCTGGAGAGGGACTGGGGACAAGGGATGGAGGGACAGGACACGAGGAATGGCTTCCCACTGCCAGAGGGCAGGGACAGATGGGATACTGGGGAGAAATTCTTGGCTGTGAGGGTGGGGAGGCCCTGGCACAAGTTGCCCAGAGAAGCTGTGGCTGCCCCTGAATCCCTGGAAGTGTCCAAGGCCAGGTTGGATGGGGCTTGGAGCAACCTGGGCTAGTGGAAGGTGTCCCTCCCCATGGCAGGGGGTGGCACTGGATGAGCTTTAAGGTCCCTTCCAACCCAAATAATCCTGTGATTATCCGATATGATTTCATGCTCAGTGGAATGAAGTGAATAAAGCCCTGACCTGAGATTCAGGAGACACAGAACAGGCCCCCAGTGCCCTGGGCACCCCAGGGAGTCCCTCAGCAGCTCTGAGCTTCAATTTGCCCTGTACAATGGGCTGGAGACACTGTTCTCCAGTGGGGTGGCCCCTGCAGACAGACATCCCTCAGGTGCTGGAACAGCAGTGGGTTTGGGGCTTGGGTTTGGCACAGAGACCGTTCTCAGCCAGTGCTGGGCTCTTCCAAGGGCAGCACAACCTGCCTGTACCACCCTGGGGTGCTGCCCATCCCCACCCTGCAGCCCCTACAGAGACCAAACAGGCAGCAATAACAACAGCAAAACAATATTTACCAATCCCTTCCCCCGATTCAGTTCTCCTGGAGGCTGCTTTGGCTCCTGTGACCTGATCCATCAGTGCTCAAACCACGGGAACAGCCCGGGTGCTCCACCCGGGAATGCACACACAGCACGAGCACAGAGGGCAGATCCAGGTCCCACCCTCCACTGCACCACATCTCACAGCCACGTGGACTCCCCACAGGGCTTGGGTTGCTCCACGTGCTGGGATGTGTTTGACAGGACACCAAATCCAGCAGGGAAAAGCAAAAGTGGCAGTGACAGTTGTTTTCCAGGACAAACTGGGGCCAGAAGAGACACTCTGACCAGAGCTGGACCACGTTTGAGTGTAATTACAGAGTCACAGAATTACTTAAGTTGGAAAAGGCTTCTTAGATCATTGATTCCAACCATTCCCCAAGGCCACCACTAACCATGTCCCCAAGTGCCACATCCACATGTAAATTAGGATAAAATTAGGATAAAACCAATTTCCTTTCTGCTTAACGCTGAGGAATAAGATGGACTTGCCCAGCACTGCTGCTTTTTGTAATTTTAAATTTAAAGTACCACATTCCAGCTGATTGTTGGTTATTGATTATGGTGCGTTTGGGAGCCACAATAAGGGATGTGAGGGCAAGGTGGCAAATGAGGCATAAGGAGAGGACAGATCCTGCCTCAGAGGGCTGAGTGTCCCCAGTCCTGCCCAGAGCTCCTCACTCTGTACCACCTCCACTGTGGACTCACTTGGTCCTGCTAAAACCAGAGTAAACTTTACTACCCTCTGTTCAAAGCAGTTCAGCCTCTCAATCCACCAGCAGAGACAGCAATGGGACAACAGGACAAACTTCTCACCAAGCTGAAAGGAACAAAGTGACTGAGCTGGCAGAATGGACAGAGTCCCAGCATCAGCTGGGGAGGGAAATCGTCCTGGCTGTTATTTTTTTTCCCTTTCTTTCTTTCAAAATAAAAAAAAAATTCATTAGCATTTAAATGAATCCATAAACATTTAATTAAAGGACTGAATATTTACTGCTTGCTCTCTGTGGGGTTAGGAAGCGGGAAGGGAAAGTTTGCAAACACTTGACAACTCTCCCATTGTTTATTCTTGGAAAAATGTCAGATGCTCAAAATATATCCGAGAGTTCTGTGCCCAAGCACACATGGATAATGATGCTGCTCTGCAGTGGGATGTGCACGAGAAATGTCTCCATTTAGAGGAAATATAAGTGGGTTGGGGTTTTATACAGGATCAGACACAAGGATTATTGAAGGGGACCCAGCTGGTTATCTGGGGACAATCTCCCTCTTGGTGAAAGCTGGCAGGGCTCAGATGGGTATCAGCTGCTGGAGGCAGCCAACACCAGCCTGGATGTGATGTGATGCTCATCTGGGCTGTCTCATCTGCCACGGCACTTTGCTGAATCAGTCACACTCTCATAAAGCCCAAAAGAGAATTAATTTGTCTGGGTAAAGCCATCCAGACAAGAAACACAACACAAAACCAGGCACTGCTGTTCCAAGGGAGAGCAAAGAACACCCCCAAAGACACCCCTCAGGTCAAGCCTTCCCTTTGTGTCCATCTCCAGGGGGAAGCACCTCCCTAACACTGGGATGGCTCTGCAGTTCATAGCCCACATGGCCAAGGGTGGCTTGTCCTCCAGGAGCAGGGCCATCCATCCCCCTGACTCCCCCTGCCAGGCAGAACAACCCCCTGGTGCCTCCTGACCCTGCCCATGACCCTGTGGATCTGCAGAGCCCTTCATGCTCCTCCTGCCCCGATAATTTTCGGATTTGCCTCTGAGGGATTTTCATCATTTTGAGAAGCTCAGAGCCCGGAAGGGAACCCTGCTGCTTCCCAGCACAGGCAGGATTCACAGGCAGGGACAGGGGAAGGAAACTTTATGAGATTTATGCACTTTTTTTCTTTAGAAAGTGTCATTTTCTATCTCCTGACCTGGCTCCCAGCCTCACTTTTGCTCGTGCACCCCCAGGCACCCAGGGGGAGGATCAGTGGCAAGAGGCAGGGCCTGGGTTTGACTTTAGAGGTATTGGGAGTGAACACAAATGTGTTGCAGTGGAATATGGCCATCAGGGCGCCCACAGCACTTGGGAGCAGGCCCCTCATGCCGAGGGCATCCCTCGTGCCAGGGCAGCTCCTGCAGTGGCAGTGGGAGGTCAGGGGCAGTCACGGGTGGGAAACCCAACACATGGCTCAAAGAGAACACCCATGTGAGCCCATCCCCTCCTGCAGACACCCTCTGGGGCTGTGGGGGATGCTTCCACCCCAAGAACTGTGGTGACACAGGGTGGGGATCTCTGGGGGGGCTTTGGGGCTGTTTCTCACTGGGTGTGTAATGTGCTGGAGGGGGAGTCATGGCACAGCTGGGGCAGGGGGAGGTGAGACCTTCTGCTGTGCCCAGGAAAGAGCAAGTGTGACCCCATATCTGCAGTGTCACCCCACATCTGCACTGTGACCCCACATTTGCACTGTGACCCCATATCTGCACTGGAGGGTCCCCAGGCACTGGGAGATGTGTCTCTCCAGGGTCTCTGTGGGTTCCCAGGAATCACCTCTCATCTCATATCTGCTGTATGGTGGTTCCTAGGACCCCCTTCCAACATTCCCACATTCCTTTTCCCTGCTCTCCTGGGTCAGGGATCCCTGAGGGTTGGTCAAAGCAGGTGCTCAGTTTATCTGACTGCTCTGCATCCTGTTTCCAGAGCCCCTTTCCTTTCAGGTTATCCTCAGTATTCCTTCTGTTATTGATGTTTTTGAAAAAGCCCTTTTGTTGTCCTTGACTTCTTTAGCCAAGGATGAAATCCAGGACAGAAGGATGAGACTGGGACAGACTGACAAACCTGAGAGCTGCTCATGCTCCTGCACCTGAGATGTAAACTCCTCTAAGTTTCCTAAAAACGAGTGGCTGGGAAGAGACCACCCCCTAAGAAGGTCTTAGTGACCCTCTTGGGTAAGACTCCAACATGAGCACAACCCTTTAGCCATCAGAGGAGCCACAAGAAGAAGTGGGAGGTTCTGAGCAATCCAGCTGCAGAAAACCTTTCAGCCCAAGTCCATTATCCAGGAGAAAATCCACGTCTCACTCAGACATTTCCTCCTGCCCAGACTCTCCGGTGCCTGGCGGGGTGTGAGGTCTGAACCTCCTCCTGCCATTACAGCACTCCCACTTCAGACCCACCAATATCAAGGAAGAGCTCGGCCTGTGCTGAAAACTTGGCACAATTCAGCTGAAAAGTCCAGGAACTGAGAGCAAAAGCTGCCCTGCACGAGCTCCAGCTGCTCCAGCTGCACGTGGAGCTCCAGGGCCTGCCCTGCACTTCCCAAAGTCTCCAGTGCAGCAGGATTAGCCCCTAAGGAAACACCAGGAGAACTTCATTTGGTTTTATTCACCCTCTGGAAAACACGGCCAGGTGACAACACCCAGTTAAGGAATTACTACAGAAGTGGCAGGATTTACAAACTACCAAAGGATTTCCAAACCTTTGGACTTTCGGGATGAGTGAAAACCGTGGGGCCGCGTTTTAGGCACCTTCTCCAAAGCTCCTTGTGACCTCAGGGTGAGCACAGCAGCGTGATTTGGGGTGAAACGTGGCATCCTGGGACACACAGGGCGTGACTAGAGGCAATTCCAGTTCTCCAAAGTCCAATCCTGCACAATTCAGCCTGTACAGAAAATGCTTTCTTGAGCAGAGATGCTTCCAACACAAGGCCTGGGCTGGGAGGTTTGCTCTGAATGTCCTGAAATTTAATGTCTGTGCACTCAAAGCTTGATTTAAAACTGTCACTCAAATTTGCTTTCAAAAAATACTCTTCTAAACATTTCTTTAATCCAGGGTTTACGGCCATATATATTATTTTTCTCATGTTATATTTGGATAAAAGAAGATTTTAAAGCTACAAAATTCCAAAAAAGATGGAATTCCACAAATTCGCCAAAACCTGTGATTTAAAGATGTCAAAATGATTGCTCCTAATTCTGGAAACTTCTGGATTTCCTGGGAGGATAAACAGAGTTAATAAACACCTTCCACTCTCAGTCAGTGCCATGTTTTTCAGAGCAGACACAATCCCAACAACATTACACCAGGTTTGTTAGGAAGATCATCGCATTTCTTTTGATTAGGTGTCAGGAATAAACTGCAGGTGAATGATGGGAGTTTCTTAATGAGTTCAAAGTCCATGAAATCATTTTCCTCCCTGGATCAGTTAGAATTTCAAAGCAAAATTCCTGTGGGACCAATTTACTGGGAGTGCAAAGAGGCTTTTGTTCTGCATTTCCCAGACACTCCACAGGCTGCCTGACCCTGTGTTTGCTCAGCTCTCATTTCCCTCACTCAGATAAGATGCTGAATGGCCCAGCTAAAAGCTCTGGGGAGCAGCTTTCTCCTGCTGCCTGATAATACAGATTTTGGAGCTATTGCTTACAAAGGAAAAAAGATAAATGTCCTGCACTTCCCACCGACTCCTCAAACTACACCCAGGGATTTTTGCAGGCATGTTATGTAGAAAGAGCTGTTCAGTGTGGTCTGGATATAAAGAGCTCTTCCTCTTTATATGGGATCATTGCTGGAATTCCCACAGGAAGGGGTCTGACTGAGCAGGTCACCCCACTGTGATATGGGACAGCACAGCACCCAAAGCACAGAGAGCACCCCAGTGTTTCCAGGCCCTGTGTAAAGCAAATAATCCCAGGAAGGATGGCCAGAGAAGGGGGCCACAGGGACAGGATCCACGTGTACATCCATCCATCTCACTGGGTTCCAACGGGAACTCAGAGCTGCTGGGGCCTTCAGCCCCCCAGAACTCCAGCTGGAAACGACCAGGCAGCTTCAAAACCTCTTAGAGGAACAGGAGATCTCCTTCTAGCACCAACAACCACAGGAACATCCAAACTGCTGGCCCAGGTCAAAGCAAAGCTCCAGCCCAGCTGCCTGTGGGGCAGGGCTGCGCAGGGTGACACTGAATGCATCCCATAATTTAACAGAGGACCTGAAAAAACACAGCTGAGGAACATTCCCATCCCTGCAAGTGTTCAAGGCCAGGTTGGATGGGCCCTGACCAACCTGGTCTAGTGGAAGTGTCCCTGCCCATGGCAGGGGGTTGGATTTAGATGAGCTTTAAGGTCCCTTCAACCCAAACCACCCTGTGGGGACATGAAACATGGCAAAGAAGGTGGAAGAGGTGACTGCAGCCCTGAGCTCCCCTTTCTGCTGGCACTAAGCTTTTGGAGGGCCCTGGGCATCAGAATGCACAGTCTCCAGACCATGGACCTGGACTTCAGTTTAACCACCTACAGGTCCAGGTGCTGCTCTGACCCCAAACAACACGGCATCATTTCTGCCAAATCCACTCCTGGCTCAGTAGGATGCTGTAAAAATTAGGACCTCCATTCTTCAGAAACTTCCCTGGATGTCAGCTCCTGCAACTTCCACAGTAAAACACAGCCCCAGACTCAGCCATAAAATAACACGTGGGCTCAAGTGCTGCTTGGTCCAAACCTCTCCTTGGAGGTCTGAATCCCCTGATTTCGGATTTTCCCTGTAAGGCTGAAGGCTGGAGCCCCCCAGGTGGAGAAGAGAAGTGGCTGACACCTCCACAGCTGCTGTTTGCAGCCTGGAGTGTTTAAATTGGCATCAATTCCCGTGGGTTTTAGCACAGCAGCTGGGCAGTGCCACCAGCTCAGCCTGTGGCCTAATTCTGGTCTCAGAATATTCTGTGATGAAGCATCTCACCAGCTTCAGAGCCCTCCAGTGGAACCAGTCAAAGTGACTCTTTGCTATAAGCTGACCCTTGCTATCCACAGGATAATCCTGGTGGTCCTTTTGGATCCTGATGGATGTTCTGCCTCGTCCACCCTTGCCAGTAGCACCTCCCAAAGCTCCCCACGTGTGCTTTGCACCCAGCAAATGCACCATTCACCCGCACCATTACCCAAAGTACAGGCATTTGGGAAAACATTTCCACAAAACTTCCATTAAAACCAAGACAGCCTTCATTTGCTGCACTTTCCATTCCTCCCAGAGAGTGAAAAACTCATGGAACCCAGAAAGTGAGCATATTTATGAACTCCACTTGATAAATACAGACTAACACACGCTCACAATTTTATTGCAGTGATGCCAGTCACTGAACCCGGGTCACTGAACACCCACCACGTGGCTGTGATGGAATTCCAGCCCCTCTGACCCAGGCTGGCTCAAACTCCAGCTCCCAGCAGTGTGTGATGCTGGGAACTGCTGCCAGAGCCAAGGTGGGAGCTCCGAGCTCATGTCCTGCAGTCTCATAGCAGGAGCTGAGGAAGGAGCTGGAAACATTCCCTGTGAATATTGCTGTGGATTCTCAACTAATTCTCCTTCTCTGTGAGGCAGCACAGCTGCAGAAAGGAACCACAGAAAAATCATGGAATATCCTGAGCTGGAAGGGACCCACCAGGACCATCCAGTCCAACTCTGGCCCTGCACAGACACCCCAACAATCCCACCCTGTCCCTCAGAGCGTTGTCCAAACCCTCCTGGAGCTCTGGCAGCCTTGAGGCTGTGCCCACTGCCCTGGGGAGCCTGGGCAGTGCCAACCACCCTCTGGGGGAAGAACCTTTCCCTGAAATCCAACCTGACCCTGCCCTGACACAGCTCCAGCCGTTCCCTGGGTCCTGGTCCTGGTCACCAGAGGTCGTGTCCATGCCTGGGGAATGCTCTGCTCCACAACACGAAGAAGGGGCAGTTCAGAAGGTGCTGAGTACCCTGGTGCTGGTTTAGGCAATCAGTTAATTATTTGTTTAACTCTGAGCACAAGAGCAGCCTAATTAGATGCACAGGGACACCCCTCCAGCTTAAGTGTTTTGCTGGACCAGCTCCCTGATAGAAAGGATAGAGCCAGGGGCTCTGTGCAGAAGACAGAGGGATTTTGATTAAATTCTTCTGACAGAGAAGGAGGGAGGGAGAAATGTAGCCTTTATTTAATGCCCTCCTCAGTTTACAATTTCTATTCCTCATGCTGTGAGCTGAGGTCTGAAGGCAGGGAGGAGGAATGTGCACGGCCCCCGGCTCCCTCCTCCTCTGCCCACCACACTGTGCTGCCAGGGAACTGAAAAAGGGATCAACCTTGTCCCGTCTTTTCATTCAAAAAAGGGAAAAAAAATGGAAGGATTGTGTTCCCTCAAAGGAGGGACAAGCCTGTGTGACCCCGGCTGATTTTGGATGCTCCAAAGGACCAGAGAGCTGGTCCTTGAGCTGCTGCCTCCCTGGAGTAGCCCCTGCATCCCACTGAGCACCTCCAGCTGAGCTGAACCACCTCCTGATCCCCAGCAAACCCCCCCTGCAGCAATGCAAAGGACACAGGACAGACACTGGGTGTGCAATGATGGGGTTTCTGCCCAATCCGGAGGTGCTGAATTTGCCCAGCAGGCAGGATGGCAAAGGGGGATTATCCCAACCTACCAGCAACCCCCAGCTTCTCCCTCCCAACCCTCCTCCTATGAATAAATCCCCCAAAATCTCTGTCTCTTCCCAGCCACGTGCTTGTAATGACCACAATGACTTTATTTATCTTTCCTCAGCCTGCAGAGCTGCAAAGATTTCAGTAATGACCCCTCACCAGCACTGCTGCCAACCCTGCAGGGATTGCCCCAAAAATACGGGCCTTGCTGAAAGCCTCTGCAAACCCTGTGCCAAAACCGCCTCACTAATTCCCCAGAGATCACAGAATCATGGAATGGGTTGGGTTGGAAGGGACCTTCAAGCTCATCTCATTCCAAGCCCCTGCCATGGGCAGGGACACCTTCCACCACTCCAGGTTTCTCCAAGCCCTGCCCAACCTGGCCTTGAAAATCAAGCTATGGAGACAAACATCCCAAACATCCAGTACCAACCGGAAAACACCCCAAACCAGCAGAGGCCAAGGCACCCCAAAGGAGCAGGAAGGGTGGTGGGCACAGGGTGGCTCCTGCTGTGGTGGTGGGGCAGGGACGTGCCACCTCCAGCCCTCGCTGCTGGCACAAGCTCTTGGCTGTGCTGGGAACTCCCAGCTCCCACAGGATGGCAACTTCCTCCTGCATGTTCCCACCAGCATTTCCATGGCTTTTTTTACCAGCAGCTGGTTTGGAGGAGGTTTGGCTGCTGCCTGCTTTGAACACACTGTCACTGTGAGGGGTCAGTGCTGAACTGGGAACCCAGCTCTGCACATCAACAGTACCACATTTCCCCAAATTTGTCTGCCCTGAATTCACCTGTCTCCCAGTTCTTCATTCATCCCAAGCCACTTTCTGCATGATTTCACCGTGTTGTGGTTTAACCCCAACTCAGCCCCAGGCAGCTGCTCACCTCCTTCCCTGGGTGGGATGTGGGGGAGAACTGAAGGGTAAAAGTGAGAAAACTGGGTTGGGATAAAAGCAGTTTAATAGGGAAAGCAAAAGCTGCACATGCAAGCAAAGCAAAACAAGGAATTCATTCCCCACTTCCCATGGGCAGGAAGGTTTCAACCATCACAGAATCATCACAGAACGAGTTGGGTTGGAAGGGACCTGAAAGCTAATCTTGTTCCACCCCCCTGCCCCAGGTAGGGACCCTTCCATGGGCAGGGGCACCCTCCACTAGCCCAGGTTGCTCCAATCCCCGTTCAACCTGGCCTTGAGCACTTCCAGGACACCTCCAAGAAAGCAGGACCCCATCACATCTAATGGTCACTTGGGCAGACAAACACCATCACTCCAAACGTCACCACCGTCCTTCTTCCCCCAGCTCTACATGCTAAGCATGATCCATATGGTCTGGAACACCCCTGGGGTCAGCTGGGATCAGCTGTCCTGGCTGTGTCCCCTCCCAGCTCCTTGTAGATCCCCAGCCCCCTTGCTGGGGTGAGGTGAGAAGCAGAAAAGCCTCTGATTGTGTGTCAGCCCTGCCCAGCAGTAACTCCAACATCTCTGAACACCTACACTGTTCCCAGCACTAATCCAAACCACAGCCCACTCCAGCTTCTGGGAGGAAAATGAACACTCTCCCATCCCAAAGCATCACACATCCAACCCAGTCCATCCCAAACCAGCACACATCCATCCCAGTCCATCCCAAAGCAGCACACATCCATCCCAGTCCATCCCAAACCAGCACACATCCATCCCAGTCCATTCCAAACCAGCACACATCCCCCAACCATCCCAGAGCAGCACACATCTCCCCACTCATCCCTCCCAGAGCTCTGGAGGGGGTGAGTCCCCACGGGGGTCCTGCCTCACCACCCCCAGGGTCAGGACCAACATCCTGGGGGCAGAGCCAGCTCTGGGAACAGCCAGAGGAAAATGTGGGATCTGCATCCAGGTCCTCCCTCAGCCACCAGCCTCACGTGCCACCCCAGGCAGGTATTTAACCTTTCCAGGGCCATCTATAAATGGAGCTAATGCAGCTGCCTCATGTCCCTGCTAATTCATTAACCCTTGGTGACTGCAGGGCACTGCCACCCCTGCACAGGGACATCAGATCCTGCCCCGGGAGCTCAACAAATGACAGCAAAGCCACAGCAGGGGCTGCTCAGTGCTTTGTTTTTTCTTTTATCTCGGCCACATTTCTGTGCAGGTTTGTACCTTGCAGCACGCTGGCACCACTGTCCTAAATTCTGGAACTGGGGGGAGAAGGACACAAAGTGCCTGTTACCTTCAGAGAATAAAAAGGCTACTTTTGCACGGAGCACTAATGTTGTTCCCCTCCAAATCCACGTTTGAGCCTCTCTGCCCATGCACACACATGCACAGAGCTGCTCTCTGTGGTCTCAGCAATCCTCTGCCTACAAACAGGTCAGAAATATTCCTCACAAGCAAAGACACCAAGGAGAGGTGCTGATTAGACCAAGAAACTAATAAAAAGAAACCTTTCACAAGTGACCAAGGCTGTGACTCAGAGGCAAAGCTAAGCTTTAGGATTATCCCACTTACAGCTTCAGAAGCAAATTCAATTAAATTACAGTCGACCCTGATTGCCACCTTGGCTGGGATGCAATGGGCATACCAAGGAGGGCTGGCTGAGACAAGTGGTGATCTGGGGAGAGCTGAGTGGGAAGGAAAAGTGTCCAGGGATGGGAGGATGCACCACCTGGAGCAGATACTGGAGCAGCTGGAACATACCAGTTGCAGGAGGCAATTCAAAGTATGGAATTACGAGGTAGAGAAGGCAAATCCAGAGAAACAAAAGCAGACATTCATTCCTTTCCAAGCAGAGGGTCAGACAGGGTTAGCAGCAAGTGGTCCCTGCAAGGTGGGCAGCACAACCTGGCCTGGCATCGTGCAGGGACATCACACTTGAGCTGAGCAGCACTGGAGACTGGCCCTAAACACCCCCATGTCAGGCAGGTGAACACACTGAAGCTTAAATTGCAGGTATGAAAAGCATGTTGGCCTCTGACAGAGGGCTCCTTGTTATGCAAATACATGAAATACTCTATAAAATTAAAAAAAAAAAATCAAACAACTGAAAAACCAACAGGCCACTGGAGCATTCCAGACAAAATTCTTGCTGGTTGTTAAGTGCTGCCTGCTAAGTGGACAGGCAGGCTTTATTAACCAACAACTGCTGCAGAAAACTCCAGTGACAACAGAGCTCCAGAGCTAAAATAAACCTCAGGGACTGTCCCCAGCCCATGTGGAAACCCAAGGTTTGCAGCAGCCTGTCATCCTGGGGATGGAGGGTGAGGGACGTGCAGAAACTGGCTGGGCAAGCTGGAACTACACTGAGCTGAGATCAGCCCAGCTTAGCAGAGCTCTACTCACCACCCAAGCCTTCAGATTTAGACTTTCAATCAAGTGCTTAATTAACAGAGCCAGGGAAAGCAGGGTTCTGAAATTTAATGAGCCACTCAAGGCAGAGCTAAGTGCTTCAGATATCCAAGCTTTCAAGAAACACGAGAGAGTGATAAAAAAAAGTGAAGACTATGCAAATATAACTCCCCCCTTGGGTCGACTGTAAGGTTTGCTGCAAAGAAATGAGGATGCACCATCTCTGGAATGGCTCTGAGACAGTGACAGGAGTGTGTTTATTAAGGGAGTGATCCTCAGTGAGTTCAGGGTCCCACAGGTTCTCTGATTTCAAGAGGATGCCCCAGATTTCCACGGGCACTGCTGGAGTGCTGCCTCCTGCAGCCCCCTGCCCTGGGCTCTTCACCAGCAGGGAAAGGCTCCTCTCAGGGACCCGGGGCAGAGGAGCAGGGAAGGGCCCAACAGCTATTGTGGAGACTTCAACAAAGGTTCAGGAAACTCAGTCACTTCAGGTGTGTCCTTTCCTCCCCTGCATGTTCTGATGGAGGAGCAGAAAGAAAAACGCCCCAGGAGAGCTGGAGGTGCCCTCAGTGCTGGTGGCCCCGGGGGCACAGGGGCTCTGGTGAGGGTTTGGGTGAACACCTCCCCACGGGCACTGCCCACCTGAACCCACCCCTGCACCCCAGCACGGCCCCAGGACGTGCCAGGTGTCCCATCAGGAGAGCACCAGGGAGGAGAAACCAACTGCAGATCCATGGAAATGCCCCTGGGCACTTGTCCTGACCCTGATCCCTGAGGGTTGGAGGGTTTGGTGAGGCTGCAGCTCAGCCTGCTGAGAACTGCTCTGGGCAGACTCACCCTCCTCAGCTGGAGGCTGATGGGTGTGAGCACGTGATGGATCAGAAAATGAACCCCAGAATGGTCTGGGGTTAAAGAGACCTTAAAGTTCATCTCATCCCACCCCCTGCCATGGGCAGGGACACCTTCCACTAGCCCAGGTTGCTCCAAGCCCTGTCCAGCCTGGCCTTGGACACTTCCAGGGATCCAGGGGCAGCCACAGCTTCTCTGGGCAACCTGGGCCAGGGCCTCCCCACCTTCACAGACAGCAATTCCTTCCCAATATCCCATCTATCCCTGCCCTCTGGCACTGGGAAGCCATTCCCTGTGTCCTGTCCCTCCATCCCTCATCCCCAGTCCCTCTCCAGCTCTCTTGGAGCCCCTTTAGGCCCTGGAAGGGGCTCTCAGCTCTCCCTGGAGCCTTCTCTTCTCCAGGCTGAACACCTCCAGCTCTCCCAGCCTGGCTCCAGAGGGGCTCCAGCCCTTGGAGCATCTCCATGGCCTCCTCTGGACCTGCTCACTGGAAGGTGAGGTCCAGGTCATGGTCAGACTCCACACTCAGGGCTTAAGGTGTGGCAGGATTGTGCATTTGTGATTTGAAAACTGAAACACCCAATTCAACATCCAAATGTTACAGATTAAAAAAAAAAAAGAAAGTACAGCATGGAGCCACAAAGATGATTCCAGGGTTGAAGAAAATGCTTGACAAAGAGAAAATGAAAGACTTTGTTCTGTTTAGGTTATCAAAAGGGGTATGGGAAGGTGATGTGATTTCTCTGTGTAAGAACTTTCATGTGCAGACAATACCATATAGGAAAAAGCTCTTTAATCAAAAGGGTAAAGACAGACCAGGAATAAATGGCTGCAGGCTGAAACCCAACCAATTCAAATGAGATAAAGGGCACAAATTATAGCAGGGAGATGATTAACCACTGGCACAAGTGTCAGGGGGGACAGGGGAGTCTGACTGTTGACATCTTCACCGTGTGTGTGTCTGAAAGAGACACTTTAATCGCTCACAGGTTGCCAGGCTGAGCTGGGTTGGACTGTGAGGGAACACCAGGACGGTGGAGTGATGGTGATGGGCTGATCTCAACACCCCACAGACCCTCCAGGCTTCTCCTGAGGGAAATCCATCCCCAGGGAAACCTGCCCGTGGCTCAGAGCAGTGGCTGAACACTGCTGCACTCCTGGGAGATGCCAGCCTGCTGTGGGACCACAGCCTGGGGAATCCCAGCCCAGCCACATTCCCCTCCTCTGCCACCGGGCTCTCTGCAGAACAGGCCGTAAGAACCTGTCTGTGTAAAACTGCAGCACCAGGTGAAAGGTGTTATTTGCTGCCTTTGACCACAGCTCTGCTTTTTTTAATACTGCTCTGAATATAAACGTCCAGACCTCAGCTCCATTATTCCCAGCGTTTCACACCCAGGGAATGTATCCCAGCAATTCCTCCCGGCGCCGGTTCTTAAGCACAGAGAGCAATTAACACTCAACTGCTCTCATCAGCCCCGGTAATGAGCCTCGTGGACACAGTTTGCCGGCAGCAGCTGCTGCACATCAGGTTATTGATCTGGGAGCTCCAGGGTGGGCAAACCCTCCTGCTGAAACACCGGTGTCTTCCTTTGAGGGAGGAACTGCAGAGTGAGCCCCGGGGGAGCCCCTTCCCAACGCGGCTCCTCTCACCCCCACAGACAAACTCCTGGTGGTCCCCAGCTGGAGGTCCAGGCAGGAACCCACTGAGGCCAGGGCATGGCCACCACCTGCTCCTGGAGCTCGCTGTCCAGCCCGGAATGATGGAATCATCAAGGCTGGGAAACTCCTCTCCATCACCCCAGCACCACCACCGTGTTCCCTGTGTCCCCAAGTGCCACATCCACCTGTTCGTGGAGCACTTCAAGGGATGGTGACTCCACCACCTCCCTGGGCAGCCTGTTTCACTGCCTGGCAACCCTTTCCATGAGGAAATTTTAACTAATAGCCCAACTAAACCACCCCGGGTGCAACTTGAGGCCACTGGCATCCCAGCCCTGGCTGAGATCCTGCACGTGGGTGCCACCCTCCACCCAGGGCTGTCCTGGGAGAACCACGGCCTGATACTGGTGAGGGGCTCCGTACTCCCTGGGAGCCCCAGTTCAACCAGTGGGGAGTCTGTTCTGGGGGTTCTCTCCTCTCCAGACCATTTCCAGGGGCAGTGCAGAGCCAAGGGGTTATCTCTCAGGGGCTGAAGAAGCAAAGGAGGGTTTGCACATTCCCTGACCCCCAAGGACACACATCCATGAGGGTCTGTGAGTGGCTCTGGGGGGAACTGGGGAGCCCCACCCTCAGCTGGTGGGGGCACAGGGTGCCCAGCCCAGCCCAGGGCTCCTCCATGCAGAGGCTGTGCCCTGTCTCTGGAGTCCATTAATGGAGTCCCTGTTCCTCACTCCTCTAATAATATTTACCCACAGGCTGCCAAGTGCTTCTCACAGAGCAAATATTTGTGTGCTACACCCTGACAGTCCCGCTAACTGAGAACACTGTCCTTGGAAGGTGGATCAATGGGGAGCTGCGTCTCCGAGGCTGCTCCTCGACAGCCACAGCCCCAGCAAAGGCCAACAGGTCTTTTTTTCCACAGGTGGGACAAGGGGGACATGCCTGGGACACCTCAGGGTACCCTCCTGGGGGGAACCTGAGGCTGCTCCTCGCGGCCACGTGGCTGGTCCTGAATGAAATGATGCTGCTGAGACTCCCTCAAATCCAGCCCTGAGCAGAGAGGACACACCTGAGGTCTAACAACTCCCTTCTGGAAAAGCCCAGCTCAAAGGGAGAGGCTTAAGAAGGTCCTTCTGTTGACACAATCCATGAAACCTCCCGGGCCAGGCTCTGCTCGGCTCCTCGAACCAGCAGAGAGCAGGTTTTGGGCAGGTCTGCACTGAAAGCAGTTGTTCCCACTGCTGGGAAGTGCCAGAGGGCACTGCTGGCAGCAGTGGAATCCATCCCTTTTCCCTGTGGCTGGGGGTGCTCCTGCCCACTCCTGCTGATCCCAGCCTGGGGGTTGGAGCTGCCAGAGCTGCTGGACTTGGGCATCAGGGGCTGCCCCACATCAGGCTCCTGCCCTGCCACAGGGACAGGAAAGCCTGTGCTGGGATCCAGGGAAAACTCCAGCCCAGCCACCCCAGAGACAGAGCAATTCCTGCTGATTAGGAGGTGGATATACAGGGAATGGTTGAGGAGAAAGGCTGTGGGGACATGGGCTGGCACTGAGGATGGAGGGCAGAGGGTGAACCATCCTTTTAGGGAGTGTAGGCCAACATTTTCAGCATCTTAAGGAGGGCATTTAATAAGTGATCTGCCAAAGCTGTGCCCTGGCTGTGTTTTATCCCAGCAAAGGCTGGAGACGGCGTTAAAGGACCCAAGTTTATTCAAGGACCCAAGTTTATTCCCCACAGGCCAATTTGTCACCCTTATCTCCAGCAGCCCACGCTGCTCTGGCAGGGCTTGAAAGCTAATTTTGCCCTTGAGGAAGAAGCCTGTGCTGTGAAAGGAGATGTGGCCAAATGAGATGCACGAGGGTTTGCAGGACTTTGGGAAGAGGGACACAGCACCCTGGGCTGGGATGAACAGCTGCCACATGGAGGGGGCTTTGCTGAGGAATCCTCCCACTTCTATTAGCAAATCACCCCCTGCCTGGAGAGCAGCTGGAGAGGAAGGGGAAAGGGTTTTCTGTGAAATATGTGAAATAGGATGACAAAGCTCATACAAAAATGTATCAACCGTGGCCCTTTTCTTGGATTAAAACTCCAAGTTACAATTCAATGCTTCTCATTAAATGTTACAGCTTTCATTCTTTTATTTAAAATGTGACAGCTCCAAAATAAGTTCCTTCCTATGACAATTGTCCCATCCCTGGAAGTGTCCAGGGCCAGGTTGGATGGGGCTTGGAGCAAGCTGGGCTAGTGAAGGTGTCCCTGCCCATGGCAGGGGGTGGAATAGGATGAGCTTTAAGGTCTCTTAGAGCCCAAACATTCTCTCATCTTTAAGGTCCCTATCAACCCAAACCAGTCTGTGATTCTATGATTCTGTCAATCTGCACTGAAAAAGTAATTTTTAACCTAAAAAACTTGAACGAAAACTCGCCCTTTTTTATTTTTCTTCTGTAGAACCAACCCCCCCAATGTTATTGCTCTGGAGAGCTATGAAATCCATAAAAGGTGGCCTTCCCATCAAATTCTGGGATCATGGCATTATTGATGTATCCCACCCCACAGGACTTCCCTGCAAAGAGACTCAGAAACGCTGATTATCTGGGACACTGGTCAGCAAACTCAAAAGTGATGGACTGTTTGCTGTGCTGCTTCCCATGATAAATAAATAAAAGTGCTGCTTTGCCCTTTATAGCATTGATTAGATCTGGGGAAAAAAAAAATCATGGGAGGAACATCGAGTCGCCCCTCAGTTAAATCTCAGCCCAGGGTGGAGGAATGACTGTGAATTCTGGTGTTTCCAAGGGGGTTGCAGTGGGCTGGTGAAGGTTCAACATCTCCAGCTCAACACAAGCCAGGCTGGAGTCAGAGGCAAAGCCCTGTGTGAGTGTGGCTGCAGGGTCAGGGCTCAGTGTCTGTGGGGCAGTGGGTGATGCTCTGCCCCAGCCCTGGGGGCAGGAACAGCCTGAAGGAGCAGGAAAATGGGGCCCAAAGGGACAAAACTGTTCCACAGGCTGGCAGAACCACTGAAGGAGCAAAAGCATCCTGGTGTGGACCAGGAGCAATCCCCACTTCCATCACATGTGCCTCCTCTCTGCAGAGTGCCTGGTGGCCTCTCCCACGTTGGCCTTGGCACAGAGAGATGTAACTTTGACCTTCCCACAGGTTGCCCAAGCTACAGGTTGCCCAGAGAAGCTGTGGCTGCCCCTGGATCCCTGGAAGTGTTCAAGGCCAAGTTGGCTTGGAGCAACCTGGGCTGGTGCAAGGTGTCCCTGCCCATGGCAGGGGTTGGAACAAGATGAGCTTTAAGGTCCCTTCTTAGATCCATCCCTTGCCATGCTACATCCATCCCTTGCCCTGCTCTTCCACCCATCCCCTCACCATCTCCCTCCTCCTCCTCACCCATGGGAGATGATGACACCACACAGCCCTGATTTCCCCAAAGCCATCCCGTGCCAGATGCTGTGATCCATCACAAGAGCAAGAGCAGAGCCTTGCTTAGTCCAAATGTTGATCTTTAATCTCCAGAGGCTTCTGCCACCTGGAGTGTGCCTTCACTTCCAATTAATGCTGTTAATGAACCTGCCTGCACTAACAAGCTTCCAGAGGTGTTTTTCCAAGGGCTTTGTCAGAATGCCACCAGCACCACATTCCCTTCCTGAGGGAAACAACTCTGGAGAGCAGAGACCACTGCCCTGTGTTGAGGCACGTGCCTGTTTATTCCCTGGAGTTAGGGATATTCCATGGCATTCCATGCCTCCGGAGACCTCATCACCTTCCTGCAGTGCCTTCAGTTGGTGTCCCAGCTTTGTTCTGTGTGCTGGCCTTCACCTCCCTCCACGGGGGCAGGAAACACAAGCTGCTTTAGGCAGAGATAGTTTGGATTTTCCTTTTTTGGGGGAAATCCGTGCAAGGTGGGAGGGATCACTGCTTTCATTTACAGACCAGAGAGGCATCCTGGATAAGCAGGATAAGCCTTTCACCTCTATTTTTCAGGAGAGATTCCAGAATCACAGAATGGTTTGGGTTGGAAGAGACCTTAAAGATCATCTCATCCCACCCCCTGCCATGGGCAGGGACACCTTCCACCAGCCCAGGTTGCTCCAAGCCCCGTCCAACCTGGCCTTGGACACTTCCAGGGATCCAGGGGCAGCCACAGCTTCTCTGGGCAACCTGTGCCAGGGCCTCACCACCCTCACAACCAAGAATTTCTCCCTAATATCCCATCTAACCCTCCCCTCTGCCAGCTTCAAGCCAGTAGATGAATCCCAAATTACTGTTTGCAGCCAGAAACTTCCTCTGACCCAATGGGCTCACCCCACATTCCTCAAGGGAATGTGAAGTAGGGTCAAGCCAATTTAGCTTGGAAATACTCTTTCTTTCTGAGGTCTGAACCCCCAAACCTGTTCTGTCCATCCCACCACAGCCCACCCACGTCAGCCAAGAGCAACCAGCCTGGACCAGGCTCCTTGTTAGTTTGAATTTTATGGAATATAGATCCGTTTCCTTCCCAGCCCTGCACTTTGCTGACTCAGAGGAAAGGGATCTGTAATGATCCCCCAGACAGCTGTATTTTTCTTACCTAAGTGCTCACAAATTGCATCCTACGACCAATTAAACAGACGGTCTCTCATTTTTTCACAACAAACATAATTTGTAATTCCGAAATGTCAATAAAGAGTCCTTCCTTCCTTTTTATATTCCACAGCATTTGCAACTCAGCTCGGTAATTTTGGAGTCAATAATTAAAAAAAGGGGCAATTAGGGTATTAATTGGGAATTACCAAGTTACTCCATAGAACATATTCCATATTTATTCATCGCCTGCTCTGCCCTCACTGCTCTCACCACACTGAAAGCTGCTCCATCATCAGAGCTGGAGTTTTTAGAGCAACACATCCCTCCTTCCCAGCCTTTCATCTCAGCTGGGCTCCTGCCTATAAACACTGAGACAAGAGATGGATCTGCTACAGGGCAAAAGAATGATGAATCCTGGGGGGATGAGCAGTAACTGAGCTGTGTTTGCTGTCTGGAACAAGGTGGGGAAAAACCAGCCTGGTCCCTGTGGAGAATTATAGTGAGAAAAGGAGAAAAGAATTTTCTGAAGATGTTGCAGTCCACCACAACCACAACAGTTTGATTTTATAAATTATACAGTTTGTTTCCTGCCTCCTGTTCTGAGTTATTTTTAGAACTGGAAAACACCAGTGGCCCAACAGAAAGCAGGTTCTCGGTCCTACAAATCCAGTGGTTTTGTTTTAGTTCCCAGCCCAAATGTCACTCCAGACATCCACGTATCCCTTCCACTGGCTGCCCTGGATGACCTGAGCCCCCAAGCCAGGCAGGCTCCCCAAACTCAGGACCCCACACTTGGCCATGGTTGTCTCACACCAGGAAAGGGAGAAGATGAACATGGAAGAGGGCAGAGGGACAAGAGCTGAGCACCTCCGTGGTGTGGGACTGGCAGCTCCCCAGTGCCCCCAGTTGTGCAGACACACCCCACTGGGGACAGCCCAGAACAGCCCCCCCAGCCCTGTCCCCTCCTCCTGCCTCAGGGGCTGCCTCACAACCCGACATTTTTGGAAATGGGGTGCTTTTCTGTCGTTTTTTCCCCACACTAATATCCAAATTCCCCAGGGGGCATCCTGGATGTGCCAGACTGGATTCCAGCCCGGAGCTGTGTGCACACAGACACACAGGCAGAGCACTCTGCTTCCCAGAGCTCTCCCCAGGAGGGATCCTCCTGCTATCAGGAGGGATATTTCTGATATCAGAGTGCTAATACAGCACAGCTTTACATGGATTGGCAGCTCCCCACCTGCAGTTTTAAGACTTCCATCAACTGTCTCGTCACACAAAGAGAACTGTCTCCATAAAAACCTAATACCTTGTGATTTTGCAAGTTTGATATTAATGCCAAGGATAAGAAGGAAATACAAGTCAGCTGAGTGCAGGCAGTGCCATCCCAGTTTGGTGATGCTGCTGCCTGAGAACGACTTCCCTGCCCCAGCACAGCAGCCCTGGCACTGCAGGAGTGGACACAGATGGTGCAAAAGGTGAAGGCAAAGAAGCCCAAAACTTGCCTGAGGGGCTGGTGGACTCCTGCAGCACCACAGAAATACTGCTGCAAATGAAAAGAGGTGAGGCAGAGCATGGGGACTGAGGGACAGGGCAACTTCATCCACAATTTCTCACTGAACTCATCAGAAATGGTTTGTGGGGCAGCAGAAAGTGCCCTATTTTTGTAGCACGAAGCAATGTCAGCTCATGGTCACCTCGAGGGAGGGGATTTTCCTCCTCTGCTCCCCTCTGGTGAGGCCCCAACTGCAGTGCTGCCCCAGCACTGGGATGTCCAACACAGGAAGGACATGGAGCTGTTAGAACAAGTGGAAAGGAGAAGCATCTTCATGGCAAGGAGACCATAAAGATGCTCCAAGGGCTGGAGCCCCTCTGCTCTGGAGCCAGGCTGGGAGAGCTGGGGGG
>NW_016690478.1:245008-276037 GCF_001604755.1 Lepidothrix coronata
CCCCCCCCCCCCCCCCCCCCCCGGGGCTGCTGCAGCTCCAGCCCCAACAGAGGCTTTCAGGGTGGAGGAACTTTGGGATCACCACCAGGGCTCTGGGTGGGCTCACAGGGAGGGCCAGAGGCAGGAGCTCCGTGTCCACTCCCCATCCTGCATCCACAGACGATTCCCAGGGCAGACACCACCCCACTGGACACTTCCCCTTGCCCTGCTGTGCCGTGCCCCAAAGCAGGGCTGTCCCAGGAGGGGCTTCACCAGTGTGCAGGTAGAGCTGCCAGCAGGTTCCTGCAGCCTGGGGACATCCCTCTCGGGATGCCACCATCAGGAGTCCTGGAGGCAGGACAGAAGGACAGCCAAAGGACAGCCAGGTAGCAGGGAGTGGCTGGCAGAGATTCCATGGATGCTGCTGAGGGATGGTGAAGGATTTTTATGCCACAGGTGGCTCCAAGATGGAGCTCCTGATCTCTGGATTACAACTTCCCAAGCTCTGGGGGGAAATGCTGATGAGGAAGAAATGCCACTGCTGCAACAGAAAGCTCAGGGAACCAGTTTCTGGGATCATTTCTCTTAAAAAAACAGTCCCATAAAGTGACAGAACAGCTCTTAACTGAGTGCCAGGGACTTGGCTGCCAGCTCTGAGCAGGACAATGCCAATGGACTAATCCTGCAGGCTCACAGAATCATGGAATCATTAAGGTTGGAAAAGACCCCCAAGATCATCAAGTCCAACCATCCCCCAGCACTCCAAGGCCACCACTAAACCATGTCCCCAGGCACCACATCTACACTCTTTTTGAACACCTCCAGGGATGGTGACTCTACCACTGCCCCAGGCAGGCTGTGCCAGTGCTTGACCACCCTTTCCATGAAGAAATTTTCCCAATATTCAATATAAACCTCCCCTGGCACAGCTTGAGGCCGTTTCCTCTCATCCTGTCCGTTGTTCCCTGGGAGCAGAGCCCGACCCCCCTTCCCCCAGCTTCCCCCTCCTGTCAGGGAGTTGCAGAGAGGGATAAGGTCACCCTGAGCCTCCTTTTCTCCAGGCTGAGCCCCCCCAGCTCCCTCAGCCTCCTGCTGCTCCAGCCCCTTCTCCAGCTCTGTTCCCTCCTCTGGACACGCTCTCCATGCTGAAGGTCCAGCCCACGAGCTGGACCCCCAGGGTGAGGTGCCTGCAGGAATTCTCTCACTGCAGAACCTGAAAAGCAAAAATCAGAGAAGAACCTGAATTTTACATTGCTCCTCAAACTTCCCAGCAGCTCCAGTTACTGCTGCTCCATGTCCAGCTGCACCACTGCACACAGGAGGCACCGCTCAGGCTTCCCCTCAGCTCACAGCACCAAGGCCCTGCAACAACAAGGTTTTTCCCCAGATCTCCTCTCAGAGGGTCCCAGCAGACTTGCCACAACCAGGAAAGGGAACTGCAGCTTCCTCCACCCCCTCCCAGTGCATCCCTTCTGCCAGTCCATCAAGCCTTGACCCTCCAGGACCACAAACTCCATCATTTACACTCTGCTTGTGAGCACGAGAAAGAAAAAGCCACTGAAAGGCTTGGCTGGTCCTTCCTAAAAACTCTCCATCCCTTATATGCTTTTTCCTCAAATCACAAAATAATATCACCTGCTTTTACAGCACTGAAAAACAAACATGTCACAAAGCAGCATCTCGGTGTGTTCCTGATTTCTGCCCAGCTCTGACTTCCAGCAATCCCTTAACGGTCCATTTTTGTTTACAAGGTACAAAGGAAAAGCTCCAGAGCAGCTTTGCACCCCCTGCAAATACAGATATTGGTGTTTATTTATAGCTCCTTGTTTGCACAGAGCCCGTGGAGAGGGGAAGAGATGTCATTCCCAGGGGAAGGCAGATGTATTGAATCAATCCCTACGTGGAGGGGCCTGGGGTGCTTCACAAAAGAACCACAATTCACAATAGAAGATAAATTATCTGAACAGATCCAAACACATCCTGGGCTGTCAGTTACTGTCTCGGAACAAACTTCACAAAAAATAAAGCAGAAGCCTTTTTTTTTAGGTCTAACAGCAAAGTACAGCTTTCTTCTGCAGTTTTCAGCTTTGCCCAAGTTGAATGACAAAGGGAGTCTCAATCTCAAGCCTCCTTGGCCATATCACTGACTGGAGAGACTCTGAAAGTCTCCTTTGATAGCTGGGAAACAAAATCTCTTCTGCAAACTGCTGTCTCATGGAATCCTTGAATGGGTTGGGTTGGAAGGGACCTTAAGGATCATCCAGTGCCACCCCCTGCCATGGGCAGGGACACCTTCCACCAGCCCAGGTTGCTCCAAGCCCCGTCCAACCTGGCCTTGGACACTTCCAGGGATTCAGGGGCAGCCACAGCTTCTCTGGGCAACCTGTGCCAGGGCCTCACCACCCTCACAGGGAAGGATTCCTTCCCAATATCCCATCTAAATCCACGTTCCTCCAGCTTGTAGCCATTCCCTGCTCTCACACCGAGTTCCTCTTTTCTGGGTGAGTCCCGTGGAATTCAGGCAGCTGGAGAAGCAGAGTCCAGCCTTTGCAAGGCTGAGTCAATCAGAATTTCTTCCCACTATCCCATCTAACCCTGCCCTCCTTCAGCTTAAAGCCATTCCCCCTTGTCCTGTCACTCTGTGCCTTTGTAAAATGTAGGGGAGGGTAAAGATGGGAAGGATGGGGGGGGGCTGCTCCTGCAGGAATAAAGGATATTTCTGCACGTGGGGGTAGAAGGAAGCTGGTCTACTTTTCCCACGCATTGATAAAAATTGTCAAAGATGGACAAGGAGAGCGTCTTAAATTGGAAAAAAAGGGTCAGCACCTCCCAGACACCTACAGATCTCCCTGACAGCATCAGGGAGTGACCTACCTTCAGAGTTCATGGGGTGATCCTACCCACCACATCAAACTCAAAGGAGGGAGGGAGAATGGAAAATAGGGAGAACGAAAATGATAGAAGAATAAAAGATAATTAATAGAATAAAATCGAGTCCAACAAGAGGCTGTGGCACTGAACATGGGAGGTCTGCCTTTGGCTGGAGCTGAATTCCCAGGTTTCAGGGCCCATCCCACACCTCTGCTGAGTGCAGCAGCAGCTCCCCCAGGGCACAGACTGTTTCAGTGCCATAGTTCCCATATTTTATTCCTGTGCCAAATCTCACCATTCCCACACCTCACTGTGGAACTACGAGTGTTTATAACCAACCACCCATTAAACCAACAATACTCAATCAGTTCCTCTGAACCTCTCTGAGATCTCCTAAGCTTTACAGGACCCAGGCAGTGCCCTTTGTGTTTCCTCATTTCCCAGGTGGTGATCACATCCCAGGGCTGTGGTACTCCAGGGATTTGGTGGCCTAGGAGTCAGGAGATGGAATCACAGAATCCTGGAATATCCTGAGCTGGAAGGGACCCACCAGGATCATCCAGTCCAACTCTGGCCCTGCACAGAGACCCCAACAATCCCACCCTGTCCCTCAGAGCATTGTCCAAATACTCCTGGAACTCTGGCAGCCTTGGGGCCGTGCCCACTGCCCTGGGGAGCCTGGTCAGTGCCAACCACCCTCTGGGGGAAGAACCTTTTCCTGAGAAAGGACAGGATATATCCAACCATGTCCTTTGCTAGAGACAGTTTCAAACTCCCCCTTTATACACCCTGGTCCTTCATCAGACATAACCAGCTCAGCTCCACAACATCCCATCAAAATGGAAATCCCATATACAAGCACAGCTTCATCCAGAGTATCTTTTAGCACAAACAGCTCAGGGAACTATGTAGATAATCCCAATTTTGAGTCACAGCAGGCCTTGTGCTGTGCCTGTTTTACAGGTAATAGCTCGAGTTCTTGCCTTGCTGGGTGTTCTTCAAAAACATGTGGTTCCCATCCTCCGACCCTCTCCCACTTTTGGGCTCAGCTGGCGAATCCCACGGACACAGATGACCAAATAACCTGTGTATCTGCAGAAATGTGCTTCCCCAACCCATTGTGGTAATGGCAGGAACTGTCTGTGGGTAAATGGACCATTTGTGGGTGGTGAATCAGAGCTCTCCGTTCCTCACAGCCAGGGAGCAAAGCTGGAGGTTCCCTCCTGGTGTGAGCCTGAGCACACCCAACCCCAGGGAGCTGGGCTGTGGCAGGCACAGGGCAGCTGAAGGACAAAGAAAAGTTATTTATTCCCTCTTCCTTTCCACAGTTTCCTCACTATTTACATGTGAAAGCTTCAGAGCAGCAGGAGAGCTGGGCTGGGAGCAGCCAGGGCTCGGCAGGGCAGGTTCCCATCTCCAGGATAAGGGCAGGAATAAAGGGCTGCTGAGAGCACAGACTGCACTCCTTGGTCAGAGCTGGAACCTGGTGGATTCTGTGACCCAGCAGGTCCATCCTGCTCAGCAGAGAAGCTACACCAGGTCATGGCCATGGAACCTCTTCCACTTGGAGGAGGCTCATTGGAAAAGGACCTTTTCCTTATCACAGCAATTACTCAGAGTTAATTTTGAGACACTTGGGGTGGAAGCCAAGCATGAGCAAGGGGGGGACCCAACAAGCAGCAATCCCAGCCCTGTTGGGCCTGGAATTACAAGGCAACAAAGTCACTAATGGGAGGAGGGAATTCATCCAAGCAGTTCTGAGGGGGAGGGAAGGGTAGGAGAGGATGGTGGAGAGCCCAGGGTGAAATCAAACTGGAGAAATCAATAACAGGAGAGGACAGAGGGGGGTGATGGGCCACAGGAAGAGATAAATTAAAGGCTTGCCCAGGTGTTATGATGGCTAGTGAGCAATAAATTAAATCAAAGAGGGCAACAGGGACGAGCAAGGCAGTGTGAAAAATTAATTAAGAGGAAGGGAGGCATAACCAAGGCATAAAACATGGGTGCTACTGGAAAGATCAGAGGACCCAGGCAATGAAGAGGCTTTGGAAAGTGTAATAAGAGCCAGGGTAGAGGCTGTAAAGGCTGGGAGGGTCAGACAAACAACAGAGATGCATTTTCAAGACTCCCAGAAGTAAGAAACCATTGGAGAAAAAGAGAAGCATCTCACAGCCAGAGGCAGCATTGCCAGGGTGGGGGTGCTGACACACCAGGCTCCAACCCTTGGCTTTTGTGGCCAAAATGCAGCGAGATGTTGACTCCCCCCTCCTTCCTGCCAGTGGTTCCCTTCACCCACCCCTTCGGCCCTGTGCTGGTTTAAAAGTAAACTGGTGGGAGAGATGAACCCAACTGGAGGGAGATTACAAGTCAGAGTTGCCATTTACTAAAAAAACCCAAAAGATTACAATAAATACAATGAGAGCAAACTGGTTTTAACCCCCAAAGACAGATGCACACCCAGCCCCCTGGCACAGGACCAGCACAGTGTTCCTTGGCCCCTGTGCTGAGCACCACGTGGCACCTGCTGCAGGGTGGGGGGGTTTACCTGGGTGTCTTCCAGGTGTGTCTGCTGAGCCCCAGGGAAGGGGTGAGCAGTCAGAGTGGAGCTGGCTGCCTCCAGGACTCCCCTCTGGCTCTCCAGAAGGAACCCACAGGCTCCCTGCAGCCTTCCCTGCAGGCATCCCCAGCTCCTGCTGCCCAGGGACACCAGGGGGGTGGGATGGGATCAGCTTTATGGTCCCTTCCAACCCAAAGCATTCTGTGATCCTGTGAAGTGATTCCACAAATATTTTCTGGCCCTTCAAGTCACAGGAGGGGAGAAAGAACGGGCCAAGCCTGGCTCACACCTGCCTTTAAAGCAGCTTTCTCTGAGATGAACAGGCTGCCTCAGTGCTAAGAGGATTATGAGCAGAGACACCTATGCCAGAGGAGGGAAGAAGGAATAATAAAAGCATTCAAAGCTATGACAAGGAAATGAAAAATAAAAGAATGCAGCAAAAATTTGGGATGTAGCAGGAGGAGCACAAGCAAGACCAAGGCATGAGGAACAGATTCAGAGCCACCCAACCAGAAGAAGCACAAGGACTTTCACAGGTCCCAGGGGACACTGGTCAGGCAGGGAACGCTTGTAAGGGAAGCAGGACAAGAGGTAATGGATAATTAACAACACTAGAGAAAGCTCAGAGGCCCAAAAACCTCTCTCTGCCTCAACAAAGTTCTCTTTGGCTTCTGAGCAGGGCTGTAGGTAGCCAAGGGATGGTTCATGGCACCCCACAAGTAACAGGGTGCAGGTCCATTCTCATGGAAGCTGTAATGTAAAGAGAGGAAGAAAAGGGTGTATTTCTTATGGTTCTCTGCAACCTCCTGACAGGAGGGTGGAGCCAGGGGTGGGTTGGTCTCTTTTCTCAGGTAACAAGGGCAAGAGGAAACAGCCTCAAATTGTGCCAGGGGAGGTTTAGGCTGGATCTTAGGGGAAATCTCCTCACTGAAAGGGTGGTCAGGCATTGGCACAGGCTGCCCAGGGCACTGGTGGAGTCCCCATCCCTGGAAGTGTTCATAAAACATGGGGATGTGGCACCTGGGGACAAGGGTTAGTGGTGGATCTGGCAGTGCTGGTCCACAGTTGGTCTCTATGATCTTCCAGGTCCCTCCCAACCTTAATGATTCCATGATTCTTTGAGGAGATGACCCAGGGGAGGTGAACAGGGACCAGGCACCATGTCCTGGTTCCCAGCACGGCAAACCCAGCCTTTTAGGGAAAGATGTGGAGGAATGAAACAAGGTTTGATTATAAGGCTTTTCTCCAGGAAAAACAGGCAGGAGACCAAGGCTGTCATGGTCCCTGTTTGTCCCTGTCCTGTGAAGGGACTGGGAACAGCCCATGACCAAGTGCTTGCCTCAAAAAATCACACAATCTCCTGAGCTGGAAGGGACCCATGAGGATCATCCAGTCCAACCCCTGGCCCTGCACAGAGACCCCAACAATCCCCCCCTGTCCCTCAGAGCGTTGTCCAAACCCTCCTGGAGCTCTGGCAGCCTTGGGGCCGTGCCCACTGCCCTGGGGAGTTTCTGCAGAGTTCACCTACCAGATGAAAGCTGGGGACCCACCTGGGTCCTCCAAGGTCACCCAGCACATCCCAAGGTCATCCTCACTGATCCACCAATCCTGCATTTTTAACTGAACCCCCACCCTCAGGAAGAAATGAAGAAGAAAGGATTTGAGCAGACAAATACCCCCACCCTACCTCATGTTCCACAGGGTGTGTGGCATCATCCCACACCCTCTGGATGTCCCAGCACACAGGGAAAGGGATCCAGCCCAACCTCTGCAGGCAGCACAAGGGCCCTCACATTACACACATCTTTTGTCACAGCACAGCCTGTGAAAGGTCAGTGCCTCAAGAAGCAGCACATCTGATAATGAAATGCTGCAGAAAGGGGATGGTAAAATAAGCAACTTTTTGGCTCATTTCCTGAAATCTCCTGTTCAGGCCGAGCTGGAAGCAAATCTCGGGCCTGGATTTCTACGGATGAAGGAATGTGGCCATGTCTCTGTTTGTCTTCTCTGCATTTCTTGCTAACCCTTATTTCTCTCCTTAAAAAGCCAGTAACAAAATCCATGCTCACATGTCACATCTGATGCATCTGCCAAGGTCAGAGCCATCAGATCCCATCAGGCACACGCCCATCCAGCCCTGCAAAGGGAGGCTGAGGGAAGATGTGCAAAGAGAGGTCTATTTTTGTATTTTCATTCTCAGGCTTCCCCTTGACTTCTGCTTTCTGACTCATGTTGCAGCTTCAGTGCTCAGGGATGCAGCCAGAAAGCAGGAGCTGGGCAGGGGAGGGCAGAGAGGAGGAGCAGCACTGAGGAGTCCCTTGTCTCCTTCCCAGTGTCTGAGCAGCTCGTGGAGCAGTGTCTGCATGGGCATAACACCAGCTCAAGCTGGAGCAGAAAGACTCTTCTCTTTTGGGCTGAGAACTGAGAAATTGCTGAGAACTGGGGAATTGCACCTGGTTTAGTGCTGGGTTAACAGCTGGACTTGATCTGAGAGGGCTTTTCCTACCTTCATGATTCTGTGATTGTAAATCCAGGCCCAGCTCCTCAACACTGACTGGAGGCCTTTGATGGCTGAAGCCCAGCCAGCTGAGCAGGGAATCTGGGAAATTATGGAGAGAACTTGAACCTTGAGGCAGACACTGAAACGTGGCATTAAATCCTGTCCTCTGCCCTTTCCCTCCATTTAGTCCTTCAGTGACTGGCTCTTGACAGGAGAGGCAGAAAACACCTTGCAGGTGATGGGGAGGACAAGAATGGTGAGGAGCTGGTGGTTCAGAAAGAGGTGAGAAGAACCCATCCCCAGTCCCTCTGGCCATGAGCCTGTTTCTCTAAGGATTTCAGGTGATAAATACAACCAGCCCCACTCCCACCATGAGCATTCCTTGAGCTCCTTCCAAGCTCCCTCCAGGTGGGTTCCTGTTCAATGCACACGTGGGATGCTCCTGTGAGACACCACTAACACCCAGGGCAGCTCCAACCTTCCCTCTGCAGCAACTCAGAAACTTCTCAGGTTTCATTCTGCAAACGTTTTCAGCCCAAGTTTGAGCACAGGAATTATCCCTCCACCAAGGCAGAAGGAAGGGGCTCATGTCATCATCTGCCAGCTGGTGTTTACACAAGCAGGTATTTGGGAAAAGATTTGACACTTTCCATTCACACACTGCCTTAATGTGAATTAAGCTTCGAGTCTTGAGAACCTCTGAGAAACAGATATTTCAAAAAGCAAATCTGGAAATGAAAAGATAAAAAAACCTTCAAAAATCCCCCAATCAGATAATTTAAATCGATGTCACACGTCGAGAAGATCAAGATTTGCAGAAAACTGAGTGTTCATTATGAATGGCTTGCTCAGCTCTTAAGAGAATCAAACATTTTGGTTGATCACAGGAAGCCAGCTCAGCTCTAGAGATGAATTGTTGGCTCGGGAAGGTGTTATTAACCCGTGGCTTTCTTTGAGTGTGTTTTGATTGAATTTATAGGTTTAAAATTACAACGTGCTGGAGTTTCTCTGGTTTCTCAAGGTCTGACATCCCAAAGCAGGTGCAGTGCAATGCACAGGATCGTGTCTGCTGTGTGAACACAGGGTTGATTTTCTGTTCAGCCTTGCTGACCTTAAACCACACCCAATACTCTGTTCTTCTCAGATACCAAGAGACACCTGAGTTACACAGCTTTTTGCTCCATCAGCAGGAAGGAAGGTCCTGAGCAGGAGGGTCTGGCCATGGCCTGTCCTGCATCCATCACTTGGCATTTTTCCTATTGCTTTGGCAGAGCAGTTGAGAGCTTCAGGCAATTAATTTGCTTATTTAAAGCCCAGGTAACCACAGAGACAGAGCCAGGAGGCTGTTAATGAAGGGTTAATTAGCATCTCCTCTTCCACTCGCTCACCCAGTGCCCATCTCTGAAGGCTCCAGTGTGAGGAAGGCAGTTCAGTGGGTCAGGACTTGGCTCTCACTGGAAAACCTGATCCTAGCTCAGAACAAAACCTGTTCCAGATGAACTAGATACTTGGGAACGTCCTCCAGCCAACCACTCAGTGTTGCACATTCCATTAGGTCACAGCCAGCACGGACATGGGCAATTCTTCCAGAGAGCTTAGAAAGGAGTTTAGACTGGCTCTTTGCATTTTTTCACAGTAGATAAAGGCTGGGGAGCATTAGCTTTGAAGGGAATTTCTGTTTGTGTCCTCCACACCGTGACCTCTGATGGTTTCTGATGGTTCAGGACACCTGTGGAGCCTCTGGAACGAATTCCAGGCTGACAGTGAGACACGACCGAATTCCAACCCGAGAGTGAGACACACGAGCGATCCCACTGCCCGTTCACTGCCCTGGGAAAGGCCTCTGAGGCACAGAGGGCAACTGAGTGCCACAGTTTGGCTGGATCCTGACCCCTGTGAGGTCCCTGTCCCACACCAGACGCTGCAGCCCCTGCCCAGCTCTGCCCTCGCCGGGCACCGACACCTGCGACCTCCCCCTGACCCGCCAGCTCCTCTAAATTAAGAACCTCTTACATCCTTCCTTGGCCCACGGGGTGCTAAGAAGGTCACCACAGATCGTGGCTTAAAGGGCCACCAAGTGCCACCCTAATCCTGGCAGGACAGGAACTGCTGGAGCTCATAAACCACCTGAGCAGGTGATTAGAGTCGGGATTTACTTGTGCTCAGACACGAGGACGGCCCCTCTGACACTGGGGTTCATCTCAGACACACACAGAACTTCAGCCATCCAGTGTTTGTTGAGGATGCTCCACGTCCTCTCATTATGGGACACTTGCAACCCTGCACTGATGGACTCAGTAACAGGTATTTTCATGACCTTCCCCTCGTTGCTGGAATAATGGGCATTTTCATCAGCCCTCCTCTTCTACTCTCAGTGTTCTTCTCCAACTGCCTGAATGACAGATAATTCCACAGTTTTTACTGCACCTCCCAAGAAATAAGGAGCTTCAACCTTTATCCTGTGTGCCACCAATAATTGGAGGGAGAAGGGAAAAATGAAAAAGCAAATAATCAACCAGCACAGCGTTCAGAGTTCAGGACCCCTGTGAAAGCGAAGAACTCACCAGATAAAAGACAGTTTCCTCCACTTCCAGTAAATTCCTTGTACAAAAAGAAGGCTCCACAGTTTAAAAGCACTGTTTCATGTGCCAGCAGCCAAAACAAAACTTTTCAAAGTTTCTGGCAGTGTCCTTTTGTAAAAATGTTGTCAATAATAAATAAATCATGTATTTCTTCAACGCTGCTGAATCCTGTAATTTCATTTGCTGAGTTAAATCCTGGTCTATGGAATTAGGGCACAGTAGTTGTCTTATTCATGCAGAAAAGGGTTTTTAGCCAGTTCATTTGTTTAACATATCTGCATGCCAGAAATTTTTTGTCCTACTTTGTGTCAAAATACTCCCATTACCACCATGGGCAGATACACTAAGCTGGAGCAGGAAATGGTTCCAGACAAATCAGAAGCAAACCCAAGTTCCCTTTCTCCCTCAACTGCCTGATCTGGCTTTGGAAAAGTTCAGGTGAATCTTTACACCTCTGCCATTTGGAGTTTCTTGGATTAGACTTCCAAATCAGTAAGAAATGTAAAACTCCTGGATTACTGTACAGGGTGTCTCCTGAGGTCCATCACACAGCAGCACAGCTCCTGCCCGTGTGAGGAGAGGTTTTGCCTGATCACACTTTTATTTTCCCCCTCTTATATAAGTTTCCAATGAAAAAAACAATTGTGATACCAATTAAAACACCAGGACTGTAAAACCTGCTAAACTGGAAACTGAGGATTCCATCCCTGGAAGTGTCCAAGGCCAGGTTGGACAGGGCTTTGAACAACCTGGGCTAGTGGAAGGTGTCCCTGCCCATGGCAGGGGGTGCCACTGGATGGGCTTTAAGGTCCCTTCCAATCCAACCCATTTTTGTTAATCTGTGATTCCTGTTTTTGTCCATCTGCCTGGGAACTGGAAGGGAAAGTGCACTGTTGAAAACGTTACACCAATCTATCTTCATGTCTGAATCTTCCTTCATTCTCCCTGTGCTGAAGCAAACCCCAAGTTTTATTCACCTGAAGTCCTGCTGCTCCATTCTCCCCGAAACAAAACTCCCACCAGAGCAGACACCTCTGGTCCTCATGGACCTCACTGCTCAGGGAGCACAGCAAGTTTCCAACAGCCACAATCACTCTGGATCAGTATTTCCCAACACTCAGGTCATGCTGTCACTGGAGCTCATCCCTAAATCCTCTCTCACCCTCCCACAGAACCTCTTCTTCACAGAGGTGCTTTCAGCTCAGCCTACCTGGCCAAGCTGGATCTGGGGGATGTCCAGGCTCGTGTCCCGACAGTGCCACGTCTGTTGGCACCTGGAAGATGGCTCTCTTCCTAAATTGTGGCCTGAGGACACTGCTGCACCCTTTGGGGATGGGCAACTCCTCTGTCCTGAGCAAAGCACCAACAAACCCCAGTGCGCCGATGTCCAAGGAGATCCCCTGAGCCTGCTCCTGCCACCCCCTGTGCCAGCAGCTGCTCTGCTTCCCTGTGCACAGGCAGCACCAGGGGTTTGACCAAGCTCTGGGCACCCTCTGTGCCCGCCCCAAGCACAGTGTTCCCTGTGGGAAGCACTTCCACCCAGCTGGGACAGGCACAGGGAAGTCAGGAGCAGAGTCCACCTCTAGACTGCTCTAGACACTCACATTCACCTTCACCACAGCAAACTGCAAAGGTAACTTTGAGAAGCAACACGACGACTCAGAAATGCAACCACACCGAAAGCCACCGCGTCCACAATGAGCCCAACCTGCCCTGCAGGGTGTACTTAAAGCAATCCTGTCTCTGTCACCAACAGCACTGAGGGCAATGGCAGGTTCTCAGCAAATCCAGCAACCTCTGACTCCTTGAAGGCTCCCAGCAGGATGAGCCCAGTGCCAGCAGGATCAGCACCTTCCGCCCGACTCCGGGACGAAGCCGCTCGGGACAGCTCATCACCTCAGGCAAGGTGTCTGTGCCGCCCCAAATCCCACTGCTGAGTCCCCCAGCCACAAAACTGGGGATTGCAGGGATCTCTCCCATCACTCCTCACATCTAGAAGTACATCAAGATCCATTTACTTACCGGGACTGGCTGGCACTTGGGGTTTGTCAGTCCTCCCGTCACCGCTCCGGGAGCAGGCGCACAACCCCTCGACAGTCTCAGCCTCACCCTGCAAGAACCAGGACACAGAGGGATGGTAAGAGGATAATCCAGTACTTTCTAACCCTCAGCAGAGCAGGGAGTGTGGTGTTGGAAAGCAAAGCTGCTGGATGTCTGCAAAGATCAGAGCCGGGACTTTCCGAGCTAAGACTCTGAGCTGCTTAGCAGGGAGCTGGAAGGGGAGCAGACAGAGGTGGTTGTGTTTGCAGGGCTGAGCACTGGGAGAGCTGCTGGGGGTGGTTCAGGGCAGCTTGGGCACCAGAAATCCCGCAAAAACTGCTACCTCAGGTTAATGCTGGCAGAGAACACGGAAATGGGCCGATGGAGGCAGGAATTTTTGGTCACGATGGCTGGGATTTACTCAGGGAAATGAGAGTTTCTTCAAACTGAAATGTCCCACAGTAAAACCTTCTCGTGGTGTTATTTATTGTTTGGTTTTCTGTATGGAAAATGTGGTTTGAAACTGAAGGATTTGCTTTGGGTTAGACACACTTGAATTGAAATGTTCTGTCCATGGAATTGGGATTGTTCAGCCTGGAGAGGAGAAGGCTCTGGACTGACCTTATTGTGGCCTTGTTGTGGCCTATTGAGGCTCCAAGAGAGCTGGAGAGGGACTTTGGACAAGGGATGGAGTGAAAGGACAAGGGGGAATGGCTACGAGCTGAAGGAGGGCAGGGTTAGATGGGATGTTGGGGAGAAATTCTTCCCTGTGAGGGTGGGGAGGCCCTGGCACAGGTTGCCCAGAGAAGCTGTGGCTGCCCCTGGATCCCTGGAAGTGTCCAAGGCCAGGTTGGACGGGGCTTGGAGCAACCTGGGCTAGTGGAAGGTGTCCCTGCCCATGGCAGGGGGTGGAAGGAGATGGTCTTTAAGGTCCCTTCCAACCCAAACCATTCTGAGATTATGATTCTGGTCTATGACACTTGGATACATGGGCTGCCTGATCCCATGGGAGGGCAGGAAGGGCAGTCAGGGCTCCTGCAGACACCACAAATGTGATGCTGAACAGTTATAGCTCCTCCCAGCCTGCCAGCAGAGGCTTTCCAGACTGAGAGGCTCAATTCAGCCCCAGTTGTGCCACAGCACTGCAAAAGGTCAAACTGGAATGAAGCTTTTAATTAAAACTCAGGAAGTGCTAAAGAGACAGAGAAATGCAGCCCTGGGCTCCAACCAACCCCGAGGTCACACAGATCTAGTGAGCCCATCAGAGATGACACAGTGGCTTCCACACTCCAGGGATAATCCCTCCTGCACTGGGGCCATGGAAAAGCCACCACAGTGACAGAGGTTAAAAGCAGGGGATGCTGCCACGGGGCCACGTTTCCTGTCATCCAAGAACCCAGCAAAGCACTGGAGATGAACAACTTCCCAGTGCTGTTTCCTCAGTTCCCCTCCATTCCAATGGATCCATCACTCTTGTTTATTGAGCCTCTCCAGAGGTCTGGCAGCATTTCTCAGAAGTTCAATTCAATGTGTGTGCAAAGTGCTGGAATCAGACACTGCAGCAATGCTCCGGGAATGGGCCTTCAAGAAGGAGAGATACAGGAGAGAGGAGAGAGTAGGAGAAACTGGAGGCCAAACCATGTCTGAGCAGAGCCCTGGACATCAAAACTCTCACAGATACACTAGGAAAGGGGAAAAGCAAATGGCTCGTGGCCTCATCTGGTGATACCTGCTGGAAATCTGAAGTTCTGATTTCCCATCTCCTCCCAAACTCACCCTGACACCTGGACAGAGGCCAAAGTGCTCCTCTGGCTCCTAAAGCCTTCTACTGCTGCAAAGAACAACCCACAGCTGGAGGGACAGAGGGATATCAAAGAGCATCAGAAGCTCTAAGTTCTGCTCTTGGCTCCACCTCTTTGAGACCAAGAGCCAAATTCCTGCCTGTCTTTGTGTCCCTGAGGATGTTCAGGTAGACCCAGATGAGGTCACAAAGCTGGCTGATAACCTCAAATGGAAGCAGTAAAGGGGTGGCACAGAAAAACTTCACCATTAGCAAGATCAAGGGAGCTGAAAAAAGCATGTCCACCTCTGCTGCTCCATAATCCCTCTTTTCCCAAAGGTACAGCTACATGAAAGACCAAATTATCACAGAATCCCAGAATGATTTGGGTTGGAAGGGACCTTAAAGATCATCCAGTGCCACCCCCTGCCATGGCCAGGGACATCTTCCACCAGCCCAGGTTGCTCCAAACCCCGTCCAACCTGGCCTTGGACACTTCCAGGGATGGGGCAGCCACAGCTTCTCTGGGCAACCTGTGCCAGGGCCTCCCCACCCTCACAGGGAAGAATTTCTTCCTAATATCCCATCCAAATCCACCCTCCCCAGCTTAAAGTCATAACCTGCTCTTACACCAAGGTTTTCTTTACTGTGTGAGTCCTGTGGAATTCAGGCAGCAGGAAAAGCAGAGTCCAGCCTTTGCAGGGCTGAGTCAATGAGCTGAGTGCCCCGTGCCCTGATTTTTCTAGAACCACTTCAACCCACGTTGCAAAAGTGAAGGAGAATGGGTGCAGGTCCTCTGCCAAAATACAACATATTTGGAACCAAGTAACTGCACTAAAATGTGCTGGTTTTTTTCACTCTGGGCTCCCCAAGCCTTTCCCTTCTCTCCCCGAATGACAATGGGCATAAAAATTAAATAGAAGTTCTCCAAGAAAAAGCAAAAGGCACTGAAGGGTCATAAATCATGGTCTGGATGGCATTCAGAGGGAGCTGGGGGAGGGAATAAAGAGTGAAGCAGTGCAGATACTGCCTAAGATATACCAGAAACCCTTAAACACCCAAGATTCATCCTCAGGATCCACACAAGGGGTAAGTTTTGGTGAAGCAGCAAAGGGAATGTGCCCAGCACAGCAGAGAGGTTGGTACATGGTGCCCACAGTCCCATGGGGCTCAGAGCACAGGGAGTGTCCCCCCAGCACCACCCCTGCACCCCCAGCTCATGTGGGGATGAAGACCCTGATGAAAACACCCTCTAATTTCCCTAAAGCCACAGTTCTGTACTGGTTGGTAACTGCTGAGGGCAGAAGAGCTGCAAACAGATGGTCTTTTTGAGGGGTTTCCAAGAAGTGCCCTTCTTGCTCATCCAGAGGGCCTCCAGGGATGGCCCCATGGGAGCAGGGCTGCCTCCCTCTCCCCTCAGGGCTGTCTCACTGCCACCAGCAGTGGGATCAACTGGGGACTTCAGGAAAAGTAAAGAGGGACCAGCCCAGTGCTGGAGTGGGGATAGAGACACCTCTGAGCAGCTGCTCTCCTGGATGGGATGTTCCCTCACCTGATGACCTGGGATCCTGGCATCAGCATTCCACTCACCTGGAACACTCCCCAGGTAACCACAAAAGCCCAATATTTTGGAAACACTACATATCAACACCGATTTGCTGCTAATAAACAAGATCACCTGTAACTGGGCAGGCACCTTCTACTTCATTAAACCTAAAGATTTTGCTCTCCAGGGGTTTGCTCCTCAACAGGAGCAGGAAATGAAAAGACAGAGAGTGTAATTTAATTGGGGATGAGGCTCCATCTCTGCACTGCCTGTCATAATTACGTGTCATTTAAAACAAGTGTGGAGCAGGTGTGGAATGGCACCAGCTCTGGATGTGCATGAAAAAGGGTGACACCAGCAGCATGTCCCAGATTGAATCAGATGGTGCAACTTAGAAACTTCTGTTCCCTTCAGGTTCTTCCTTCCTTTGTTTTCTCAGACTTCTCTGAGAAATTCAGTTTGGAAATGGGTGAGAAAAAATGGCATCTCTGCAGAGCCAAGGGGGCTGAACAGAAGAGAAGGTTGTTTCAGCATCAGGTGCTGAGGCACAGCAATGGTCCCTGAGAAATGTGGGCAGGGCTGGGGTTGGCAACAAGGATGGGCCAGTGGAGGTCCATCAGCACAGCCACGTGTTCAGGTGACAGAGGTGGCAGTGCTGAACCTGCTGCTCCTTCTTCTTCCTCTCTGGGTATCCCTTTGCCTCCTTGTTCTGTCCTGGATAAGACATCCATGGGTTGGGTGCTTGCAGGTGAGTGCACCACTGTGGAAGTGAATCACAGAGTTACAGAATATCCTTGGCTGGAAGGGACCCACAGGACCATCCAGTCCAAGTCCTGGCCCTGCACAGACACCCCAACAATCCCCCCCTGTCCCTCAGAGCGTTATCCAAACCCTCCTGGAGCTCTGGCAGCCTTGGGGCCGTGCCCACTGCCCTGGGGAGCCTGGTCAGTGCCAACCACCCTCTGGGGGAAGAACCTTTTCCTGAGATCCAACCTGACCCTGCCCTGGCACAGCTCCAGCCATTCCCTGGGTCCTGTCCTGGTCAAGTGACCTCAAGGTGCTGATGTTTGCCTTGGGAGCTGACTTGGGTGGGAGAGGGTTTCTGCTTTCCCTCAGGTCTCCCAGCCCCTCTCTCCAAGCTCCAGCACCAGGAGGAACAATGTGATAAATCACTTCCACCATGTTCATGTTGAGGGTTTCAGAGAGCAGAGGCAAGGAAGAGCAAGGAGAGCCTATGGACTGGTTGTGCTGCTTGTTACAAGGGAAAGAAGACCTGGACTTCACCTTTTGAGCTGCTGGGGAGAGTTGATGGCTCAAGCCTTCCCAAAACAGCTTCCACCACTGAGGCTTTGCCATCTGAAGAAGCTCAAACTCGGAATCCTCACGTGTCCCTCCCTGCTGAGAACTCCTCCAGCTCTCCATGCAGGTTGGGAGCTTGGACCTGCTCATGCAGACCCCCTTCTGCACAAAACCAGTGGGTGAATGGGACCTCTGGGACAGACCAGCAGGAAACCTGGAGAAACCAAACTATTTGATTTGATCCCAAAGCAGAGTAGCTCAGGTGGGAGTGGGAACGCCTGCTCTGGCTGCTTGACTGGGCTGAGTGACTGCAGGTTCCTCCTGGAAAACAGATGCCTGCAGTGTGAACCAGAGCAGAGATCTCTGCCCTTCCTGCTTTTCCAGATGTTATCAGTAACGCCCTGGATTTATTTAAATCTGTTTTTCTAACATGTACCTTTTCTATACCTCCTACCATGGGAGATAAAAGAGGAAGAACCTCGTTTAACTGATGCACTTTAATTAGTTGCCTGTTGCTGTCAAAGCCCTGCTCTCATATTCTGATGCAAATTTACAGCCTTTCATTCTAAGCAATACCTCAGTTTGGCTTCAGTCTTCCAGTGATCCTTAAATGTCATGTTTTCTCCCCAGTGAATTAATATTCAGAGAATCACAGAATGGTTTGGGTCAGAAGGGACCTTAAGGATCACCTCATTCCAACCCCTTGCCATAAGCAGGATATTCAGACCCTCTAATTGTCACTGATCTGCTCATCCTGCCTTGGGCTGGGTTTCTTTAGCCACTGAGCACATCAGACACTTTTCCTGACCAAACCTCTTGGCCAGGATGGTGCTCAGGGAGCGCTCTGGGAACCAGCTCTACTCCCACGTCTCTCCCACACCATCCCACTCCAAAACCCACACAGCTCTGGGAACAAAACATGCCTTGCCCAAGGCAAACAGGCCCCAGCATCTTCTGTCATGGAGACATGAAACCCTAAACCACGTCCCAGCCCAGGATGGCAGCAGGGACAGGTCACTCTTCCTGTTCCTCTTCAAGGGGCACGGACACAGCTCCCCATCGTTCCTAATTTTATATCCTGACGTCTCCATCTCCTGCCTGTCAATCCTCCTGCTGTCACAAGGTCACCAGGCCAGCTGGAAAGCAATTTTTCACACCCTTGCTAATCCAGAGGCACCTGGCTGCCTGCTCCCACCGGGAAATGCTGACAACGAAACTAATTAGTGGGCAGCAGGACCTGGGGGGGAGAGGTGCTCCAGACAGACAGCACTGGCCTTTAGGGTACCAGCCAAAAATTCCAGGGATTCAGGAGCGGTTCCTGGCGCTTCCCTGCACTCCCTTCATGACCTTGGGCTTCAGCTCTGTGCTCACCTCCTCTCACTGAGGCTGATAGCACTTCCCAAGGGTGGCCACGCAGATAAATTAATTCACGTTCAGAAAATAACCCATTATGATGGGCCCATTCAGAATAAAAATGGATGTGTTTTCCCTGCACCACTACCAGCTTCAGGGGAATGAAGCCAAGAATGGCTGTAATCTGGTCTGTACAGAGCCAGGCTCTTCCCCAGACTTGTGCATTAGCTGGAAATTCTCACAATGTCTGGGCTGAGCAACTTGAGTGGCACAGGGTGCCCAGGGAAGCTGTGGCTGCCTCATCCCTGGAAATGTTCAAGGCCAGGTTGGATGTGGCTTGGAGCAACCTGGGCTAGTGGAAGGTGTCCCTGCCCGTGGCAGGGGATGGAATGAGATGGTGTTTAAGGTCCCTTCCAGCCCAACCCATCCTGTGGTTCCATGACATGCCCAGGGCCAGGGGATGCTCCACAGCAGGAGGCAGGTCAGGAAGGGGTTAACTCCTCCTCACTCAGCTGGTTCTGTTACCTGGATGGGTGAAATCCAGAGAGCAGTCCATGCACCATCGTTCATTTTGAGGAATTTAGGAATTGCAGTGTGTCCCCATCCCAAACACGAGCACAGGCAGCCCCTGGGGCCCAGCTGCTTTCCCCCATCACTCCCCCAGCACTGACACTGCCTCCACACATCCCAGCTCCTGGGAAGCTGGGATAACCCCAGCTTGGAAGGAGAATGAAAAACATCCCAACATCCCTGCCCAGCAATGTTTTCTCCCTTCTATAAAACACAAAGGGAGGCTCAGGAGCCAGGGCAGTGTCTGCTGAAGCCCAGCACTCTGGGACACCTCGGTGGAAGGAAAGAGAAGCCCTGAGCTGCCTGTCAGAACTTCAGCAGTGGAGATAATTGGTTTGTACACATTTCTCCCCACCCAATTATCAGCTCAGTTTAGTGTTTGATTTTACAGGACTCTGGTCCAGCAGACTTGCTGCTGTTCCTGCTTCCTCTCCCTCATTCCTGTGGATATCACCCAGTCCCTAAATCATTTTTAATGGCCCCTCTCCCCACATGCCCTCCCAGCTAATTCCAGCCCCATCAGCACAAGGAGGCTGCAGATAGGAAGGAGCTGACATTTCTCTTCTGAGTAATTTGCAGCGGATTTCTTGCCCGTTTGATGTAGTCATTTTGTTCTCTGCGCTGATGTGACATTAATTATTGTTAAATATTCTTATCTGTTACACACAGTTCTGTTTAGATAAAGGTCAGTGCGTGAACCCCTGACAGTGCTCGTTGCTGCCATGCTCCAAAGCCAATTTGTCATCCTCTCCCTTCAATACCTTCATCTTCGTTTCAGTCCATTTTCCCATTAATTCAGGCACAGCAGAGGGCCATTAAAAAATGCAAAATCTCTCAGCTGTTCATCTCGGCACTGGCACAGGGAATTAGGAGCTTGGGGAGCACCAGTTGCACAGGGAGAACAGGTAATAATGCCCAGGAAAATCCAGCAGCAGCCTCTTGTAAGGAGCTGTGTGGCTGCCCCCCAAAATATGCACCTATTTCTGCTTTAATGAAAGTCAGCTAAGCCTTGTCCAGCCCACAGTGCCTTCTCCCAGCCCACAGTGGAATAACAGCATAATCCAGAGGCCCTGGCACAGGTTGCCCAGAGAAGCTGTGGCTGCCCCATCCCTGGAAGTGTCCCAGGCCAGGTTGGATGGGGCTTGGAGCAACCTGGGCTGGTGGAAGGTGTCCCTGCCCATGGCAGGGGTGGAATGAGAGGAGTTTTAAGGTCTCTTCCAACCCAAATCATGGTGGGATTTATGATTCTATGCTAAGCCCACACCACCCTCTCTTGGCAGAGGACAAGAAGGGCAAGCTCAAGCTGTCCTTACCAAACTTCCCAGCACAGCAGCACAGGGCAGCCTGATCCATGTTCCAAAGGCCTGGGGAGCAGCTGGATCCACAGGAGCCTGCTCACAGAGAATAAAACCTGCACCTGCACCTGCTTTGTCTTGCTTTTCCTCTCTCTGACTGCACAGTTCCCACCCAGCCACCCTGGCACGTGCCTCCCATGTGAGCTGGGGATGGGGATACAGGGGCGCCTGCCTGGGACTGGCTCCAGCACCCCCGGTCCCTGCCTGCCCTGGGAGCCCTCGAGGAGCCAAAATAGCATCTCCACAGCATATCAGGAGCAGGGGTGTTGAGGTTTGCCAGCAGCCTGTGACCTTGGGTGGCCCTCCCCAGGGACAAGGCGGTCATACAATCTTCCAGGGACACACGTCAGCGTGGCGACAACAACGGGCCTTGGGACAGTCAGCCTGTCACAGGAGGGGCACAAACAACAGGTCTCAGGACATCCAGCCTGTCACAGGAGGGCACGGAGCTGCCACAATCCCGGAACAATCCCCAGCTCATCTTACACTGGACAGGGACGGGGAGCAGGGCTGGCAGCCCCCAGGGCCTGAGCAAACCTGCTCTGCTGAAGCTTGTGGGCTTTTGTGCCCCCATCCAGCAAAGTGCTTCACTCCAAGCACACAAACAGCCCTAATGCCATCCAGGGAGCCCTTCAGACACTTCAGTCCACACCTAAGGGAGCACCTGAGTGAGGATTTCAGAGCAGACGGAAGGAGTAAGGGGGATGAAGAGGAGCTGAACCCGCAGGTTAAATGAGACAGAATCTCAGAATCCCACAATCAACCAGGTTGGAAAAGACCTCTGAGATCATCGAGTCCAACCTATGACCCAACACCACCTGGCCTACTAAGCCATGGCACTAAGAGCCACAGCCAGTCTCTTCTTAAACACCTCCAGGGACGGTGGATCCACCCCCTCCCTGGGCAGCCCATTCCAAGGTCTGATCACTCTGTAAAGAATTTCTTCCTAATATCCAACCTAAACCTCTCCTGGCACAGCTTAAGACTGTGCCCTATTGTCCTACTGCTGGGAGACTGACCCCCACCTGGCTCCCCCCTCCTGTCAGGGAGTTGCAGAGTCAGGAGGTCTCCCCTGAGCCTCCTCCTCTCCAGGCTGAGCCCCCCCAGCTCCCTCAGCCTCTCCTCACAGCACTTGTGCTCCAGTCCCTTCCCCAGCCTCGCTGCCCTAGACAGTGACAGGGACCAGGGTGGGGATGCTCAGGTGTGGCAGGAGGCTCCCAAAGCAGGACTAGGTTAATACAAGGGCTCAGCTGACTGGAAAGGTGGATTCTGCCACACGAGTAGAGAAGGATGCAAAGGTGGATTCAGCATGACTGAAGTAGTGCACCATGAATCACATGCTCTCTCCAGCACTTGGCAAATGGAAGAACATTTGATCCTTTATTCAAAGTGACATTTAATTTTGCATTGTGCTAAATCATTCTGTACTTCTGAATAAAAGAGAATAAACTCGCAAACTCATCCCCCTCTCAGTGAAACACAAAGAAATAGTGCATTGTGCTGAATGTAATCTGTAGGGGTTTTTTCCCTTCACTTACAATCACAGAATCATTAAGGTTGGAAAAGACCTCTGAGATAATTGAGTCCAACCATTACCCCAGTACTGTCAAGGCCACCACTAAACCATGTCCCTAAGCACCGCATCCACATGTTTTTTGAGCACTTTCAGGGATGGTGACTCCACCACTGCCCTGGGCTGTGTTTGACCATCCTTTCTGGGAAGAAATCTTTCCTAATATCCAATCTAAACCTCCCCTGGCACAACTTGAAGCCATTTCCTCTTGTCCTGTTGCTTGGAGAAGGGACCAATCCCCACCTGGCTCCCCTGTCCTGTGAGGGAGTTGTAGAGAGTGAGAATGTCCCCCCTGAGCCTCCTTTTCTCCACACTAAACAACCACTTTATTCATCCCAACCATAAATAAGCTCCAGGACAAATGGATATTCACATCCCAGGCCCTCAGCTCAGCCACCCTGCTGCCCTCCCCTTGCTAAACTGGGAGCAGGGAAGTGCGAGAGCTGGCTTCACACGTCTGCAGAGGTATGAGAAACACAGCCCCTCTCCAGGCTTGGGGACAGGGTGTCCTGCAGCTAAAAATACAGAGACAAGCCAAAAAGTCAAGGCTAGCAAGAGGCATTGGTGGGGTGCCCGAAAACAGAGCCTGTTTATTTCTGTGGCCAGTGCCCACCCAGCAGGACAGGCTGCACACACGGTGCCTGCGTGACGGACACGCTCCTGCAGCTGCACGAGTCCAATTCCTCACTCACACACAGGGCTTCCCTCTGCCCTTCCCCCAGGGCAGCCTCACACCTTTCCTTCCTCTATTTTTAGCTGCTGCACAAAGCAGGGTAAGGTGCAGGAGCAAAGGGAAATGGAAATCACCACCCTGGTAAAGCCTCTCCCACTGTGACAGGGAGCTCAGGATCCAAGCACCAGCAGGGGCTGTGCTCAAACCTGGCCAGAGTTTTGGGATCCAAGATGGAAATATCTCCCAGAAGCTCTACCAGCAGCCTGAGCTGGGTGGGAGATGCCCAGTGCCTGTGCAGAATTGGGCTGCTCTGTGCTCCCCCCAGGGCTTCCACTGCACCTTCCCCGGGACTCCTGCCCTGCCCCAGCCCTGGGTGCCTGCAGGGGGGTTTGGGCTCTTCCTTCATGGTGTCACTGCTCAGGGCACCAACCTGGTGTTAACATTCAGCATTGCAAGCACCTCTGTATTTTGGGGGCTGATCTGGGTTTGGGAAGGGGGGTCTGGCATTGCTCAGTGGATGGTGAGGAACTGCATTGAGCATCGCTTCTTTTTTCCATTTTTTATTATCATTATTATTATTATTTGCCATTATTACTGCGTTTTACTTTATTTTCAATTATTAAACACCTTCCACTTGACCAGGCTACTCAGGGCCCCATCCAACCTGGCCTTGGACACTTCCAGGGATGGGGCAGCCACAGCTTCTCAGGGCAACCTGTTCCATGACTGGAGCTGTCAGAGCTCAGCTCTGCTCAGCCAGTGGAAACAGGAACAGTGACACCAAGGTGCAGCCACTCCAACACCACGGGAGCACCACAAGGAGCCTTTGGCACCAAGCACGTGCCAGGCTGAGCTTCCCACCCCGGGCTCCTCAATTCCACCTGCCTTCCTTCATTAACCACAATGGACAAACACCTGAGACCAGCACTGAGAGAAATCAATTATCTGTCTATTTAACCTACAGCCCGGCTATTATTCCCTCTGTCTCATGTTTGATTCTGCCCCGACATCTGACAGGAATTCAGGCAGGACAAACTTCCAAGGTAAGCAAAGGATAATGTCAGAGTTTCTCCTGCAAGTGGAGATTTCAGCATCAAACTGGTGCAAAAACATGAATAGAAAACTCCAGACCTTTAAGAGCAGCTGATCCCTCTGCAACCTGCACTCAACATGGATTAAGGTCCATGTCCTGCTGTAAGAAACATCTCCTTGTAACAGGAATGCTGGTGGAGCTCTTGGAGAAGCGGGTACTTGATTTTCAAGGCCATGCTTTGAGCGACCTGCTCCAGTGGAAGGCGTCCCTGTCCATGGCAGGGGTTTGGACCAGATCACCTGGAAGGTCTCTTCCAACCCAAACCATTCTGGGATCGCAGGCACTGCATCAGGGCTGAAAGGAAGGATCATTTGAGCAGGACATGAGTCAGCAGAGCCTGGTGAGCACCTGGCTCAGCCAGCAGGGCTGGAGGCAGCTGCCTGCTCACTGCAGGGGTTATGTGCTTTCATCTCACTGCAGATGGCAGAGGCACCTCATGGGAACAGAGATCCAAAAGGTTTTCCCCATCAGGCTTCCATCAGAGAGATGCTCTTGGCTCCAGTGCCGAAATCCAGGGAAGAAAAGATCTCCAACATGGGATAATTATTTTTTTGTGCTACTCTGTTCTCCAAGAGCACATCAGATCAGGGAGAGCTGGTATGAAAGAGGAGGAAAGGAGCCTCTGCTGCTCTACCACCAGCCTAAGCTTTGACACAAAGCCCACTAAATCCCAGTTCAGCAGCCACCCGGATGCTTTTGGTCGTGGTGCACAGAGCACGGTCCCTCCAAGCTCTGGCTGGTTGGGAGGGTCCTTTCTCACCCCCATCATCACAGACACCTCTTGAGAACCTCCTTCCAAAGGAGCCAGTGTTCCCAGTGCAGCCACATGAGACTCCCCAGGAGCTGCCAAGGATGTCCACCCTGCCCAGCACTCCCCCAGCTCCAGAGAGGGGATATTAATCCTGCCCTGAGCTGGTGGTTTGTTGTACACAAGCAATTCCCTGCCTGTAATGAAATGGGTGTATCATCCCGATTAGGCACAGTCGTTCCATCCAGCCTTTAATTAGAGCTGTGTAATTAGAAATTCACTGAGTTATTTCACACAGTGGCAAACAAATACTGCTTGGATGGGGGTTTATGAGATGGTGACAGATTTCTCTGTAGCTCCCAGAGCTGACTGATAACCTGAAACAAATGGCATCTTCAGTTCTGGGGCCTTCACAAGGTGTGCAGAATGCTGAACATCAGGCCCATTTTGCATGGCTAAAAAGCAGAACTCAGGCGAGAAATGTGGAAAATACGACCAGTTCCAGGCAGTGTTTTTATCTCCTGCCAACCAGCGCAGTCAGGAGGCTGATGCTGCAGCCCCTGGTGCTGCCCTGGAGGCACCAGCCCCAAGCACCCAGCTGGGCTCAGGACCAGGAGGTGGAATGGCCCCAAGTCACCACCACAGCTGGGACACAGGAATGGGACATTCATATTCCAAATGCAGAATATGCCAACTTAAGGGCAACTGCTTTCATAGGTACCCACAGCAAATGAATACTTCGTAGTTAGAAGATGTGATATCGACCATTTTGAGGTGGATTCTTGGCATTTTCTGGAGAACCAAGTGCCACCTGCTACCCAGCCAGGCCAGGAGAGGGTCATCATGGGAGCTGAGCTTTTTTGCCTCTGCTTTGGCATTGTTTGGGATGACTGGTTTTCTAATTTGTAGCACCAAATGCTGCTATTCCCTGTGGAAGCAGGGACACTCTTGTAAGTGTATAAGGCCTGATGACACCATTATTTTGACTGAATTAAAATTGTGTTGGCTTGAGTGACGTGCTGTCAGACAGCCCCACTGCAGCACATATGAGGCACCTCATCCTAAGCAGCTGCTTGGATAATGAGCAACTGTGGTTTCAGCTCCTGACACCAAACATTTCTGAACTAAACCAGCTCTATGGAGATGAGCTGGTGGAGCAGTGAGCTGAAGTCATTTAATGTCTCCATTTGGAGAAATCCTAAGGGATCAGAAGGCTTTTACAAAAGGCCAGACGGGCAGAGGCGGGTGCAGACCCACAGGACTCAGACTGGTGGGTCCCAGCTGGGAAGCACCAACGGGAAGGATCAAGGAACCTGGTTGCCCGTTTTTGGCTATTTTATCCTAGAAATGAAATCTGAGAGGTGACAGAGGCTGCTTTCCACAGGGAAAGCATCAGGTCGGATGGAAAATCATCTGAACTAAAGGAGAGACTGTCACACAGAGAAATCACGGAATGGTTTGGGTTGGAAGGAACTTTTAAAGATCCTCTCATTCCAGGCTCACTGCCAAAGGCAGGGATGTCACCCACGAGACCAGGTTGCTCCAAGCCCTGTCCAACCTGGCCTGCCCAGCCTGCCACCAAATGCTTTCACTCCAGCCAGGTGAGGCCACTGAAATCCAAAGTTGTTTGAATTCACCCCAAGGCAGAAAAGCATTCTGTGGCACAGTGAGAGCAGAACTTGGACTCACCCCATGGCACTGCAGCTCCAAAAGGCTCCCTGAGCTCCTCCTTCTGGGAGAGCTGCTGGCACAGCACTGGCACCAGGCACCTGTAATGGGCTGAGTGCTCTCTGCACCCAGGGGAAAACACACAAAGCATCCAGGAAAGCAACGAGAAAATGCTCTCCTGAGAGACTTGAGCCTCAGCTTTTTTCCATTAGACCATTTTTACAGATGGGGAAATGAAGCAGAGACAAGAAATGGCACCCAGACGTGGAGTTATCTGCTGGTAAGTGGACAGCCAGCTTTACCATCACTTTTACACAATGCCTGACTACTCTGAGCAGTGTTTGCACCTTCAGTAACTACTCCCACTTAAGCAGGAACAGTGTAGCACAGCCCTCAAGGCAAGGCTCAGCTTAAGGCCAAGGTGGCCACCCAAGGGGATGATCCACACCTTCCCTGGGCTGGGAGAAGGGCCCAGAGCTTCTGAGAAGGCAAAACCTACCCTGGCTCAGCCCCAGCTGTGACAAGTTATGGCAGGATTTGAAAAAAAGCTGGAAGAGATAGAAAACAGCAGCTCTAAAAGTGGAGGTGACAACAACTCCAAAAATCATGGCTTCTCCTGAAGAGTTTTTTCCATTAAACTGCTTCTCCAGCAGCAGCACTGGCAGGTGGGAAAAGGGGGAACCAGTTCCACCACCAACTCACTCACAGGGATAAGAGCATTTGATTAAAGGAGGTCCTTAACAAACATGTGAAGGACCCTAAGACATGTTTGCAGTCATATCTGGAGCTAATTCAAACAAGATGTTTAACTGCACACCCAGGTGACAGTGACATTGTGTGGTTTGTTTTCTTCACCTTCCCCAGCTTTCCCTCAGGTACACGCTCCCTGCTGCTCCAATTTCTCCCAGACCTGTGGGTGGAATAAAACTTCTGCCCACCTGCAGGGTGTTAGTGTGGAAGTGCTCCTGGTGCTCACTCCAATCACAGCCCTGAGGGACTCCCAGGGACCCTCCAGCTCCCAGACGAGGAGCACAGCAGGAATTTCAAACACTGCCTCGAGTGGAACAACTCTGAGAGCTCTTCATCAAAACCACTTGATGAACAAGCCTGGGAGAAAACTCATGTCTGGAGCAGCAGCTGGTGCAGCAGAGGAACCTGAATCCATCAGGATCTACAGCAAATCTCCCAAAGGGTAATGAGAAATTCTGGTTTCTGAGGATGGTGGTCCTCTAACACTCCAAGAACGGGGGTAGAGTCGATGGACTTTGGACAGAAGTTCATTCTCACTTCACTTAAAAGCAGAACTCCTTCACTTTTAGTCCAAAACTCCTCATCAAAATGTGAGGTGACTGGTTTTGAACGGAGGAAAATGAAAATTAATCTGAAAGCCAACCAAATTACTGCTGAGAACCAGCCCCAGCAGAAATCTGAGATGGACCTTGGACTTGAATCTGCCACACCCTGGAATGAGTATGGACTGTCCATACTCAAACTTCCAAACCTCTACATTTTTAGGGTGTTCAGCTTCTCTTCTGCTCTCCTCTGGTATAAAGTATGGGTTCCAGGACTTCACCACGATGTCCTGATAATAGAACAAACATTAAAAAAAAAAAAAAATCCCTGATCACAACCCAAAATTTATTCCAAAGAAATGGCATTTTCAAAGCAGACTTTTAAGTGGAACACTTTTTTCTGTCCAACACTTTTCCTGGCACACATGTATTTTCCCAAATTTTCCAAATTGATGAAAAAAAGCTATTCTATGAAAAAGATCTCATTCAGGACCTCTTCTTACCTTGCAATGGTGAGTGAGCATTGATTTACCTAGAGGTGCTAAGTGGGTGGTGATTAGGAGAGAACAGCTTCTCACACCCTCTGGAAGTGCAGGCTCCCAACACAGCCCACAGGACATGGAATGTCAGGGATGGGGCCACCAGAATAGGTCTGTCCCTGTCAAAAATCCTTGCCTGGTAAGGTCATCTTTTATTTATTGTTTTAGTGCACTCGGGAATTTTGTTTCCTTAATTTTTTTCTTTTTATTTTTTTTCTTTTTTTTTTAATTGCTGTGATGGAAACAAATTGTCCCAGATAATAATTCCCAGAGCTGCTGGGGAGCTCAGGGGGCTTCATCCCTCTCAGGTTTGTCCACGTCTTTTTCCCAGTCACAGGATCCAGAAGGATGGAGCTGCTGAACATCATCCAAGTGGGATGAGCAAAGGGAATGTTGCCCTCTGGAGTTCCACTGTGGTGGGTGAGGAACCTCAGAGCTTTGGACATGCTGTAGGCATGTCTGGGAACATTACTACACCCTACAGATGGAAAGGGGAGAAGGGCTCAGAGGGAGGTTTTGGGAAGAAATCCTTGGAAAAATACCATTGGGACAGGGATAGAGAACCCTGATGAGGAGGAATCCCAGGGGTCAAGCAGGAGGCAGCCCCTGAGAACATGCTGGGAAACACCAGCCCAGCCAAGCCAGGACAACCAACCTACACCACCATTCCCAGCTCTCCCTCCAGTCCTAAAACACCTTCTTCAGCTTCTCCACTCAGAGACTGGATGAGGGATCTCCAAAGGTCCCCTCCCATCCGAACTGCTCCGTTCTGGAGCTCAGCAGAAGTGTATTGGGGTGGCAGGACTTTCCTCTTGGCCATGGGATGCCTGAATCTGGAACAGCTCTAGCCAGTATGTGGGGCAGCACTGTGCTGATCCCAGTCCCAAACTGGGGAGGGCCCAGCCTGAGTTAACATCTGCTGAGAGCTTCAAGATCCCAGCTCTGAGCAAACAGCCTCCCGAATTTTATATTTGAGATAGTCACCAATATTTTGCCTTTCCTGAAAGAACAGGTCTCATTTAGCCACTCCCCAGGCTGCAGAACAACAGGTAGGGAATTGGAGCAGTTTGGGGAGAAGTGGGAATAGCTTTGCTGAGGGGCAGTAACACCCCCTGCCTCCTGACCATCCTTCTGCTCAATGTGGGGAGTGACAGACCCCTGAAGGAAACCTCAGCCCTTCTTTGACCCCCCCCACATGTGCTGGGTGTAACACAAGCCCTGCTGCAGGAATCAGTGCAGGAATCAGTGCAGGAATCAGTGTAGCCCCCCCTCCCCTGGCTCCTGCAACTCCAAACCTTCACAAAATCCCAAGCACCAGCTGCTTCCCAAGGCCCTCAGCCCTGTGTCACACCCTGCAGATGGGCAGGATTCAGGGCCCTGCTGTGACTCCTCCACTGCACAGAGACCCCAAACCCAGCCCTGCAGCGGGATGGGATGGTCCCACAGGTGACCCCTGTGGGTCACACTCTGGGGTCAGCAGAGCCCTGGGGCAGCTGAGCTGTCCCTGTTGCTCAGCAGCCCCTGGCTGAGCCCTCCTGGCTCCCTTCACACGGGGCACAGGTGGCTCCTCCTTGCTCAGACAGATGGAGGCAGGTGGGTGCTGACGGGGTGGCCTGAGCACACCCCCAAATCTTTTGGGGAGGGTCCCCCTCAGGCAGCACCCCAACACGAGCTGCTCCCCTGTACCAAGGATCTCCCACCACTCTGAAGGATTTAACTCAGGTCCTGAGCTGCCAAAGCAACTCCAAACACCCCCCGGCCACCAGAACAGCCCCAGCACCTTCCTCCTTGCTCTGCCAACACCCCAGTTACCCCCAAACCCCCCTTTTTGGGCACCCCTGCTTTGCAGGCTCCTCCTCAGCACAGAACAAGGGATCACTGTGGTATCTCACACAGGGCTGTGGATGAGAGCTTGGATCCTGGAAATATTATCTGGGAGTGGGAAGGGAGAGGCAGCCCTGCAATGACAGCCCTGCTGTGTCCTTGCAGAGGAGGGGGTGCTATGGATTAACAGGAACTGGTCACCCCTGATGGGTTCTCCTTCTGCAGCCAGCAGACATGGAACAGCAGCTCCATGGTGCCCTGGAACAATTCCCTCCTCCTCCTGAGGAGGCTGACTGTCCACCCCTGCCTTGTCTCCAGGGAACCAAAGGGATGTTAAATACTTGTCTGAGGGAATGGAAGAGTCACAGAAAGATGGGGAGGTGTAACATGGTGGCAATTACTTCATAGAAAGGTAATTACCCTTAGGGTAATTACAGCAGAAGGTACCTTCCAGGGCTGCACCCATGTTGGGCTCTAGTAATGGATCCTGCCAGCCAAAATCCCCTCTGGAATTACCCCTGGAGCAATGGGAAGACTCTCAGACTACAGTCACATCCATTTTCCTGGGTAGTCCTGTCCCCAGAGAGAAAACCTGACCAGATCCAGTTGTGAGGGCTGTGCCCATCCATCCTCCAACAGCCCCAGACAGCAGTTGGGTTTGTGTATCCCCCAAACAGGGCTCAGCACACACTGACCCACCCCACAGCCCCCAGACCAATGCCCTCATGACCAGCTCTGGGCCAGGATGCCAGTGGAGGAGATACAAGCACTTCCCTGATTTCAAAGAGCATCCTCCCTGGATTGATTTAGCCCAATTTGTCCTAAATTGACTTCCCATTCCCACTGGCTTCTTAAGGGAAGAGGAAAACAGATTGGAAGAGTATTTCTGATTCCAGCAGCCAAACAGATCTGTGCTGGTTAGAAAATGGGCAAGTCTTGGATTCTTCCCTCTGGGTATGGAGGGGAGGCTTTCCTTCAGTGTCCCCTGCTTCCCCAGCACAGGAAGGACATGGAGCTGCTGGAGCAGGTCCAGAGGAGGCCACGGAGATGCTCCCAGGGCTGGAGCCCCTCTGCTCTGGAGCCAGGCTGGGAGAGATGGGAGGTTCACCTGGAGAAGAGAAGGCTCCAGGGAGACCTGAGAGCCCCTTCCAGGGCCTAAAGGGGCTCCAGGAGAGCTGGAGAGGGAC